>NC_057810.1:347357925-347515736 GCF_018294505.1 Triticum aestivum
CGGGCGGTCCGGAATAAATGGGTTAGGGAGTCCAAAAGAGAAAAGGAAGAAATTTTATAGATGTTAGGGGATGATCCGGACTCATCGGTCACGAAAGCCCGGGTCTGGTTCGGGGAAGTTTTTGGACACACGGAAGAGGGGGTCGGTGGTTGTAGAGAGGTTAGGTGATTTGACAAGAGGGAAACGAAAACACGGTTGGACTCGGATCTGTCAATGAAGGTAAGGGGGAACGCGGCAACTACGAACCGATGCGAGTTTTAAAAACAATGACGGCAACGAGTGCCGATGCAATGCGGATGATGCCATGATGAAATGCAACAAACAAATAAAACACACGGCGACAACGAAAAACAAGGAAGGCGTCTAGAGCGTCGGTCTCGGGGCGTCACAACACTCCACCACTACAAGAGGATCTCGTCCCGAGATCTAGGATGGCACCAGAGGGAAAAGGAAAAGGAAGAGGTAAAACCAAGTTGCTTCTTTGATGAACGAGTGAAACCATGAACCTTGGGAGGTTGAGCAATTTAAAAGAAAGAGTAAAACAGAGATGAACGAGATTGCAAACAATCCGTTAGAAAAGAGGAAGAAGGAACATTACAAGAACTTGAAGGTTGCAAAGACATGAATCAAGAGTTTAATGGACAAGATAAAATCCGAAACCACTACGGTTAAAACAAGATGAGAGAGGAAGAATTCGGGCAGCACTCCGGTTGAACTTGAGAAGATGGGATGATACTTGATGAAATCAACAACACACTGCCTCCGGAACTATTGAAAGAATGGCACAATGGGTAAGAAGGATTTCAGACAGCACTAAGGTTGAAAAGAGAGGCAAAACTTGATACGATGAAAGAACTTGAATGAGAACACAACACTCCGGTTAAATGGATAAGCACGAAAAGAACACGATCCTCACAATCCGAGATGCTGAGTGAAGAGAGCAACATCACAATGTCTCCGGAAGGAAGAATGGATGATAGATCATTGGAATAACAAAATGTAGGAGAAAATGCCAACTTCCGCCACAAATGAGCTTGGAAAGCACCCTTGCGAAGTAGGATTTAACGGAGTTGTTGGAAAATCAACAACGAAAAGCACAAGCTTGTAGTGGGCTTATGAAAAACATCTCCAGACTATGAGGTGACAACCGGCCACTAATGGAAACCATTGATTTGATTGAGAGCACCAAAGAGATGAAAACTTCTTCCACCAAGAGGATAAAGAGCAAGCTTAGGTCATGCATAATCACCACAAATAGCAACAACCCTTAAGGAAAAGCTTTAGGTGAAATCTGACACAAGATAACTCCAACGAACAAGTTGATTGGTCGAAAAGATCTCTTGAACGAAGAGAAAATGATGGATTTAAAATACCTCATTCTTGACAACATATGAATCATGAAACATGAAGGAAATTTTCAAGAGTGACATAACACCACCTCAAAAGATAAGGTAGAAAGAATTGCACTTCGAAATGCAAGAAGAAGAATACTTGAACGCCTCAAAACAAAAACATGTGTTGAGCACCATGTTTATTTTAGAGTATAGCTTGGCGGATCATAACTTCAAGAGAAATCTTGAATAACAATTGAAGAATGAAAAGAATCCTTGATGAACCATCATGTAGAGCCTCCATGAAGAACTCCGGTAATAAAAGGATGGTGAAAAGAAAAAGAAGTTGAAAACACAAGGTGAAGCCTTGCAATGATTTAGATGGAGCTTCGCAACGATGTAACCGAGAAAACTTGGAACTCCAAAAAAGGAAAAGATGAAACACTAGAACCGTGAATTACTTCATCATGAACAATCTCCGGAAGAAAAGAATTGAATCACCTCGAGGAAATAAGAATAAGATTTATTATATGCTTATCCTTCATCAAATTAAATTGATGACAAGCAATGGATTTGGCATACTACCAATTCTCCTAACAAGGATTAAAAGAGATATAGCGCAAACTTGAGAAGGTATTGATGGAACCACCTGTAGGATTTGGAAACAACGAATGAATTGATATGATAACGAAGGAAGTGAAATCTTGAACGAACCACCGTAAGAATTGAAAATGAACGTAGCAAAGGCACAATCCACCGGGAAGAATTTGAAAACGAATGAAGATACTTGAAGGGATTTAGATACATGAGAACAAAGAGATCATGAACTGATTAGAGGGTATTTGAACGATGCACCGGTAAGATTTGGAGAATGATAGCTACATGCTGAGAATGAAGAATTATGACATGATGGCCTTCGGAGGAAAGAAATGGAAACAACTCATGAAATGCTCCGGATGGTAAGAAAAGAATTCTCACAATCGAAAACAATTATGAGAGGATGGCATCAAGCTTGAACTACGCATCTTTGGAAGAACGGGTAAGGATTTAAGAGGAACTCTTCTTCGGTCTTCAAAATCCGAGAATGACAGCGAGAGACACCACCCAATTGTTGAGACATTCTGGAACAAAGAAGAATAGAAATGATGAACCAACGATTAAAATATTCTGAAAGCGATCTTGGAGAAGGAATATGACTGATATAAAATTCATTCTTACGTCAAACTTGGAAATGAATTCAAGAATCGCTCCTGATAATTCGAAGAGTCAGGTAAGATCCTGGGAAAAGACTTGTGGGTTAAGGCCCACTCAAAAGAAAACACCGTTGAAAAATTTTAAAGAGAGGTTGCACCGGTTGAATTAAATGGCTTGAATGAGATAGGAACCTTGAAATATCTTGAACGGATTGAAAATGGAAACACAAGTCTTGTGAGATATCTTCAGCACTCCATAACAAATGAATAGGAAGAAGTGAATGATTAAGAGGTGCATCGGCATGAGAAAGCATTAGAACCGAGGAAAGAAATATGATCAATATAGAAAGCTTGATTTGGATCCACCGGAGAAGAAACAACAATGAAGGATGATGAACTTGAAGCTCGTGAGCATCTTCACGAGGGATCACCGGATCAGAACATTGATTGAAAAGAGTGAAGTGACTTCACATGAATAAATGGATACTTGATTAAAATAAATGAGTCCTTGAAGAAAAGGGTGGGCGGGTGGGGAAAAACAAAGACAACTTTGCATAAATGAAACAAACACCATTGAGAAAACTTAGAATTGATCTTGCGGATGGGGAGAATGATGGGATCATCTCGAAGAGAAGCGCACCGGTTGGAAAAGAATTAACATGACAACCTCAATGATCAAAAGGATTAGCACTCCCATAGAAATATGAGAAGATCGTTTAGAAAGGGTATGGATTCAACATTTGACTTCGAAGCAACTCGAATACCACAAATAAAACAAAAGAAAGGATTGGCTTGTAGAATAAGCCGGAACAAATACATATGATAGAGATTTACCCAATCCCATATCATGCATCTGTTGGAAAGATATTCTAGGAGCTACTTGAATTCCCACCTATAAAACCCCCGAAACTTTCTGGTTATGCAATCTGGTGTTGGGGATAGAGGGGAAACAATATATCTCACCCAAACCAACAATACCTACATCCAAGCTGTATCCATCCATCAACACATAACCAAGAAAACTCCGGAAATCGTGTACCTCAACCTTCAAAAAGCATCCGTTATACGAGTTATGGCAATACTCCCGAACTCCCCAGTACTGGGTGGAGTCGAGGTTATCTCACCAACAACTGCATAAAAGAGATTTTCGATGTCGGCAAAACTCAGGTATTCCAGAACTGCAACGATAAAATTGTGACGACAACACCTCGGAGCTCAACTCCCCGGGACACTACCACAACCCCTAAATGTGAGGAGGCACCAAGAACAATGTTCTCATCACAAGACTATCGGAATGATTCCAAGATACCCGCATGATCCTAAAAAAAATTAGTGAAATTTGAGGAGAGGAAAGACAAAACATCTACGTCAGGAGTCCTCACCAGAGCGACGAAGGGGGCTGAGGAGTAAAAAGAATCCTACTCTCCGATATATATAATCATAAGACTCCAAATAGTTTTCTTCTAGACTCAACAACGGCCAACAATCAAGGGGGCTCCTATGGTCGGTCGAGGCTCTGATACCAAAAATTTGTTAATGTCCGGTTGTAGATAACTTGACACTTGACTTAATTAAAACGCATCAACCACGTGTGTAGCCGTGATGGTCTCTTCTCGGCAGAGTCCAGGAAGTGAACGCGGTCTTTGGGTTATGTTTGACGTAAGTAGGAGCTCAGGATCACTTCTTGATCATTACTAGTTGACGACCATTCCGTTTGCTCTCTTCTCGCTCTCTTTTGCGTATGTTAGCCACCATATATGCTTAGTCGCTGCTGCAACCTCACCACTTTACCCCTTCCTTTCCCTTTAAGCTTTCCTAGTCTTGATACCCATGGTAATGGGATTGCTGAGTCCTCGTGGCTCACAGATTACTACAACAACAGTTGCAGGTGCAGGTTTTGCGATGATCATGACGCGAGAGCAATGTTACGTGTTTTGGAGTTCTCCTTCTGCTTCTTCTTCGATCAGGGGATAGGTTCCAGGTCGGCAACCTGGGCTAGCAGGGTGGATGTCGTTTGAGTTTCTGTTTGTGTTCACCCGTAGTCGGATGTTGCTCTTATGTATGATGATGTTGTATTCGTGTGGCATTGTATGCCTCTTGTATGTATCCCTATCTATTATGTAATGTTGATGTAATGATATCCACCTTGCAAAAGCGTATTCAAGATGCGCTTCTATCCTTGGTGGGACCTTCGAGTTCCTTTAGGATAGGGTCGCATCTTGGGCATGACAAGTTGGTATCAGAGCGACAAAGGATATACCTTCTCCCAGGAAGACCCGATCAGTCTCGGAATCCCGGTTTACAAGACATTTCGACAATGGTAAAACAAGACCAGCAAAGCCGCCCGAATGTGCCGACAAATCCTGATAGGAGCTGCACATATCTCGTTCTCAGGGCACACCGGATTGTCCAAACATCCGGTAGGCCATCCCAGAGTTGCCCCTGGTGGCCACGTGCGGCTGACAGGTTGGACCAACACTCACGACGAGCACTGGCCCGGGGGGGGGGGGGGTAAATAAAGATGACCCTCGGGCTCCGGAAACCCTAGGGAAAAAGGGCTAGGTGAGTTAAATGGTAAAACCAAGGTTAGGCCTTGCTGGAGGAGTTTTATTCAAAGCAAACTGTCAAGGGGGTCCCATAAATCACCCAACCGCGTAAGAACGCAAAATCCGGGAACATAACACCGGTATGACGGAAACTAGGGCGGCAAGAGTAGAACAAAACACCCGGCATAAGGCCGAGTCTTCAACCCTTTACCAGGTATATAGATGCATTAATTAAATAAGAGATATTGTAATATCCCAACATAATCCTGTCCATCATGGAGCAATCTTCAACTTCACCTGCAACTAACAACGCTATAAGAAGGGCTGAGCAAAGCGGTAACATAGCCAAACAACGGTTTGCTAGGAAGGGTGACAAAGGTTAGAGGTTCATGGCAATTTAGGAAGGCTTGAAGAACAAGTGATAGGAAGCGCAGCATAGCGATAGAACGAAGCAACTAGCATAGCAATGATAGTAATGAGATCCAGGGTGACGGTCATCTTGCCTGAAATCCCGCTAGGAAGAAGAACGAGTCCATGAAGAAGACGAACGGGAGTAGTCGAACGAATCCTCACAACTCCGGAACGAAACCAAAGCTAACGAGAGAAGCAAACCGGAAAGAAGCAAACGACATGGTAAACAACCATCACATAACATGGCATGATGCACAACCAAGCATGATGCATGTCCAGTTTAATGAGGCAAGGCATGGCAAAGTGCAACAAACAATACTACAAGTTAAGTGAATCTCAATATGCAACTCGTTGCATATTGATGAAACACCACAATCGGATTATTTAGTTCACTCTCGGTTAAGTACCCAATAATATTAAATGTTGTTAAACATGGTAAGAGGTGAGGCATAAGTAAACTAACTATTTAGGCAAATTTAAATGAGGCCAGAACAACAAACAACATTTCCGGAAAATCCTCATATGCAATTTATGAATTTTCTACTGTTCTGCCCTAAACCATATTTTAATGTTGTTAAACAGAGAAAGAAAGTGCACCATGTTAAATTAGGCATTTTTCCACCCCAAATACATATAAAGTTCATTTAAAGTGGAGCTACGGTTATTTAGTTATGAAATAAATCATTTTAACATAACATTTATGCAAAATTAAACAAACAGCAAGTTTAAACAGTTTAAACATGGATGAGAGTTGCAAACTATTAATCTACACAAAATTCTAAGTATTTTACATGTATAAAGTTTTTACATATGATGCATGGTTAATTAGTTATTAGAAGCATGAACACTAGGGGTTTTTTGCAAATCTGTTAATTCACTGGATAAATGACAAAATCGCAGCAGCAGGAAAAAATACTACACTGGGCCGAATCTGGCTGGCCCGATAGGTGAAAAAACCAAGAGGAGGGGCGCTGGGGGGCCTGTTCACCCATGGGCCAGGCCCAGTCGGTGGTGCTGGGCTACAGGAAGTCTCGCTGGGCTAGCGCGGGCCAGTGGATCGATCGATCCAGAGGTCGAGCGCTAGGCTGGGACTTGGGGCGGCGGTCAATGCAGGAAGCAGGGGAGGCCGAGGCGCCATGGCAGTGGAACGCAGCGACGGCGGGACTTGGCGAGTTCAAGGGACGGCGAGGACGAGTAAATCCGGTCGGTCCCGTCTGGATCCGACGAAGAAGTGGCGGTGGAACTTCAAGCTTGGCGCGGTGGTCTTGGTGGCTTCCGTGGCGCAAGGAATAGGGAGGGAAGCGGGACTTGGCGAAGGCGCGCGGGGTTGCTGCTGCTGTGGTGCTCCCATGGCTGTCCTCCTACACGGGACACAGAGAGAGTACTGAGAGAAGAGCGGGATATGGGAAGAATAAAGAAGCGCAGGGGCACGGATGACCTGCGAGGGGCGGCGCCGCTTGCTGGTTTTCGAGAGGAGCTCATCTCCCTGCGCCGACGAGGAGAGCGGGGAGGCTGCGGGGACAAAGGACAACAGCAGCTCGGTCATCCTGGCCGACGATCGCTGGCTGGCAGGCTCGCCTGGGTGGCACGGTGACGAGGGGCTCGTGCTCTTGAACGAGAGGACGCTCGGGCCTCGAGAGCAGAGGAGGTGGCGGAGGAGGCTTCGGTTGCTGGTTGCAGGACGAGGGCAGAGGGCGACGGGGTCGAGTGGGGGCGCACACGGGAGGAGCTCGGGCTCCTACGGGATCGAGAGGGGCTGGTTGGTCTCTGCGATTTGGTGGAGGCGATGGATGGATTGGGGAAAAATCCCAAGGAGGAGGTGGCTGGCGCTGAAATCAACGGAGGAAGAGAGTGGCGATGGCGTGGGTATTTGGAGAAGGTAGAGGCTTGGCTGCGCTGGGATCTCGAGGAAGATCTTGGAGCGGCGGCGGCGGGGAGGGACAAATGTCCTAGGATCTAGGGCTTTGGTCTAGAAATGGATTAGGGGTCTATATATATACAAAAGGGGGATGATTTGGATCCTCCGATCGCGATCGGGCGGTCCGGAATAAATGGGTTAGGGAGTCCAAAAGAGAAAACGAAGATGTTTTATAGATGTTAGGGGATGATCCGGACTCATCGGTCACGAAAGCCCGTTTCGGGTTCGGGGAAGTTTTTGGACGCACGGAAGAGGGGGTCGGTGGTTGTAGAGAGGTTAGGTGGTTTGACAAGAGGGAAACAAAAACACGGTTGGACTCGGATCGGTCAATGAAGGTAAGGGGGAACGCGGAAACTACGAACTGATGCGAGTTTTAAAAACAATGACGGCAATGAGTGCCGATGCAATGCGGATGATGCCATGATGAAATGCAACAAACAAATAAAACACACGGCGACAATGAAAAACAAGGAAGGCGTCTGGAGCGTCGGTCTCGGGGCGTCACAACACTCCACCACTACAAGAGGATCTCGTCCCGAGATCTAGGATGGCACCGAAGGGAAAAGGAAAAGGAAGAGGTAAAACCAAGTTGCTTCTTTGACGAACGAGTGAAACCACGAACCTTGGGAGGTTGAGAAATTTAAAAGAAAGAGTACAACAGAGATGAACGAGATTGCAAACAATCCGTTAGAAAAGAGGAAGAAGGAACATTACGGGAACTTGAAGGTTGCAAAGACATGAATCAAGAGTTTAATGGACAAGATAAAATCCGAAACCACTACGGTTAAAACAAGATGAGAGAGGAAGAATTCGGGCAGCACTCCGGTTGAACTTGAGAAGATGGGATGATACTTGATGAAATCAACAACACACTGCCTCCGGAACTATTGAAAGAATGGCACAATGGGTAAGAAGGATTTCAGACAGCACTAAGGTTGAAAAGAGAGGCAAAACTTGATACGATGAAAGAACTTGAATGAGAACACAACACTCCGGTTAAATGGATAAGCATGAAAAGAACACGATCCTCACAATCCGAGATGCTGAGTGAAGAGAGCAACATCACAATGTCTCCGTAAGGAAGAATGGACGATAGATCATTGGAATAACAAAATGTAGGAGAAAATGCCAACTTCCGCCACAAATGAGCTTGGAAAGCACCCTTGCGAAGTAGGATTTAACGGAGTTGTTGGAAAATCAACAACGAAAAGCACAAGCTTGTAGTGGGCTTATGAAAAACATCTCCAGACTATGAGGTGACAACCGGCCACTAATGGAAACCATTGATTTGATTGAGAGCACTAAAGAGATGAAAACTTCTTCCACCAAGAGGATAAAGAGCAAGCTTGGGTCATGCATAATCACCACAAATAGCAACAACCCTTAAGGAAAAGCTTTAGGTGAAATCTGACACAATATAACTCCAACGAAGTAGTTGATTGGTCGAAAAGATCTCTTGAACGAAGAGAAAATGATGGATTTAAAATACCTCATTCTTGACAACATATGAATCATGAAACATGAAGGAAATTGTCAAGAGTGACATAACACCACCTCAAAAGATAAGGTAGAAAGAATTGCACTTCGAAATGCAAGAAGAAGAATACTTGAACGCCTCAAAACAAAAACATGTGTTGAGCACCATGTTTATTTTAGAGTATAGCTTGGCGGATCATAACTTCAAGAGAAATCTTGAAGAACAATTGAAGAATGAAAAGAATCCTCGACGAACCATCATGTAGAGCCTCCATGAAGAACTCCGGTAATAAAAGGATGATGAAAAGAAAAAGAAGTTGAAAACACAAGGTGAAGCCTTGCAATGATTTAGATGGAGCTTCGCGACGATGTAACCGAGAAAACTTGGAACTCCGAAAAAGGAAAAGATGAAACACTAGAATCGTGAATTACTTCATCATGAACAATCTCCGGAAGAAAAGAATTGAATCACCTCGAGGAAATAAGAATAAGATTTATTATATGCTTATCCTTCATCAAATTAAATTGATGACAAGCAATGGATTTGGCATACTACCAATTCTCGTAGCAAGGATTAAAAGAGATATAGCGCAAACTTGAGAAGGTATTGATGGAACCACCGGTAGGATTTGGAAACAGCGAATGAATTGATATGATAACGAAGGAAGTGAAATCTTGAACGAACCACCGTAAGAATTGAAAATGAACGTAGCAAAGGCACAATCCACCGGGAAGAATTTGAAAATGAATGAAGATACTTGAAGGGATTTAGATATATGAGAACAAAGAGATCATGAACTGATTAGAGGGTATTTGAACGATGCACCGGTAAGATTTGGAGAACGATAGCTACATGCTGAGAATGAAGAATTATGACATGATGGCCTTCGGAGGAAAGAAATGGAAACAACTCATGAAATGCTCCGGATGGTAAGAAAAGAATTCTCACAATCGAAAACAATTATGAGAGGATGGCATCAAGCTTGAACTACGCATCTTTGGAAGAACGGGTAAGGATTTAAGAGGAACTCTTCTTCGGTCTTCAAAATCCGAGAATGACGATGAGAGACACCACCCAATTGTTGAGACACTCCGGAACAAAGAAGAATAGAAATGATGAACCAACAATGAAAATATTCTGAAAGCGATCTTGGAGAAGGAATATGACTGATATAAATTAATTCTTACGTCAAACTTGGAAATGAATTCGAGAATCGCTCCTGATAATTCGAAGAGTCGGGTAAGATCCTGGGAAAAGACTTGTGGGTTAAGGCCCACTCAAAAGAAAACACCATTGAACAATTTTAAAGAGAGGTTGCACTGGTTGAATTACATGGCTTGAATGAGATAGGAACCTTGAAATATCTTGAACGGATTGAAAATGGAAACACAAGTCTTGTGGTTTGACAAGAGGGAAACGAAAACACGGTTGGACTCGGATCGGTCAACGAAGGTAAGGGGGGAACGCGGCAACTACGAACCGATGCGAGTTTTAAAAACAATGACGGCAACGACTGCCGATGCAATGCGGATGATGCCATGATGAAATGCAACAAACAAATAAAACACACGGCGATAATGAAAAACAAGCAAGGCGTCTGGAGCGTCGGTCTCGGGGCGTCACAAGGGTCCCCAGTCAGGATCATGAGAACCTTCTTCAGCACTTCAGGCGTCAGGTCTTCCTCTTGGAGCCTCATGCGATCTTCACTCCCCCCGAAGGCCCACATCCGGCGGGAATGACGTTGGAGAGGGGCAATGTGGCACAGGAGGAACTCCTTCACCACCTTGGGCGCCGTCACACCGAGCGCCCTCAGGTTCGCAAAGCGATGCCAGATGAACACAAGTCGGGAGCTCGTGAGCGTCTCCTGGCCCCAGCCCAAATTGGGGATAACAGGCAAGGTGGGCTCCGAGAGCAGGGGGCTGGGTACTCCGGCATCCATGTACAGCCACCGCTCTCGGAACCTAGTCGCAGGCGGAGGAAGGCTGAAATCAATCCCCGAATCCGCTTTTTCCGGTGCGGCAAAGAAGCTCACGCACCCCGAGCATCGGGTGGGATCGCTGAGGCGGAGAGAGAAGAAGTGGCGAAGCAAGGCAACTGAAGGAGGAATGCCCATCATCGCCTTGCAGACAAAAGCAAAAACGGCAAGAAGAGTAATGGATTCAGGGCCCAAATGCATCATGTGGATCTGGTAATGGGAAAGTACAACGTTGATGAAATCAGAAAAGGGGGGAACCAGTCCCGCCCACAGGGTGTCGGCGAAGTACCGGACCTCGGTGACTATTCTGTCAATGGAGAAGTGGGACGCGGGCCAAACCGTTGTCCTCCCCTCACTCGTTGAAGATGGTGGCAAGGGCAGAACTGACCTCGTCCAAGCTTTCCCGGTTGAGTATGATCGACTGGTCGACGGCAGGAGCCATCGACGACGACGGGCGAGGCGAGGGCGCAGGCTTTTGCCCTTTCCCCTTCTTCGTCGGAGCCATGGCAGCAGGAAGGGGGATGATTCGACATTGGATTGGAAGCAGAGGATGGAGCTCGAGAGAAGGAAGAACAGGAGGCGCGCGTGTGGCGAGAAGAGGGGTGACTGTGTGCAGCCGCGGGTCCGCCTAGCTGGGCGCAAAATAAGGAGGCGTGGGGGAACAGGGACGCCCACATCCAATCAACCTCCATGCGGCGCCCAAGGCCGCAAGTTATTGGGGCCCGCGGCGCTTCGCACTTGCCCTTTCGCTTCTCTGCTAAGCCAAGTCCAAGCGCGCCTTGTGCCCGGGGGCTACTGTCGGTGTTCTGGGAATGGGGGTACCCAGACTTGCCTGCCTGCGGCCTGCGGCGTGGCTCAAGGAGTGGCCCAGTAGGGCCCATCTTCATCAACACATGCTCAAGGCCCTCATGAGTGGCCAAGCCTCGCAGGGCGGATGACAGGAGGCTTCCTCGGGCATGGCCTTGTCAGGCTGTCTCGCGAGGAAGGCGGAGAGATCAAGGCGGGGTACCTCGCGAGGAGCTCATGACGCAAGCCATGACGACCAAGGCCAGGCGGGCGCCAGGCAGGCCCGGCCTGCGCAGAGTCCTTGTTTCCTCTTTGGTGCAAAGGGGGCAAGCGTAGGCGAGAGTATCAAGCAAAGGCAACCATTTCGGTGCAACAAGACCAAGACCAGCAGGACGGCAGAACGGAGGTCATCGTGGAGCCCAAGCCGGCGTCATCGTCAGGGCCTTTGGCAGGCGAGGACCAACTTTAGTCAGGATAAGTGTACCAGATGTTCCCCTTCAAAATGGCCAATTGTTGGCGCCCTTCACGCTCAATATTTGGGGAGAGGCCCAGGGCCTCTGCCTATAAATAGGACTAGCCACCCACAGGGTAGAGAGATCGGATCCAAGGCATCTGCATCTGAAGATAGAGAGAGAGAGAGGCGACTGAACTCCCCTCAGCAGTTCATCGCCCTAGCCAAGAATAGACCCTCGCGAGGATATTCTTCCTTGTACTGTTCATCAACAGCCCCTGAGGCAATCCACACACCACAAACTAGAGTAGGGTATTACACCACAATGGTGGCCTGAACTAGTATAAATCTCGTGTCCCTTGTGTTGTTCTTCGTGTAGTTTTAGATCCTTGCGAGGCGACGAGACACGGGTAGGCAGTAGGTGTGATCTCCGCGTGCACCCCAGAGTTCGAACCTTGAGGGTCTGTCGGAACCCGAAATCCGACAATACTATGTACATTCAAATCTTGTTTTTAGCCCCCCCCCCCACACAAACGCTACATACTTCCTGTATCGGTCAGTCTTCCTCTCCTAACCACCTTAGGAAACTATCGGTTTCCAACACACCTTCATTCTTTCTCTCCATGTTTCGATCTCTAAGTCTCTCAACTACACAACCCCTTTTTCCACTCCTATTACCAAATGTATTTACCTCACACACCCGCCATTGCACCCCATGCTGAGCACTCTCTCTCTCCCCCTCTCCCTCTCACCCTCTCGCGCTAAATACATGCATTGCCTATCTAGCCCCCCAACCTCTCGTGTGCACGCATGCACGTTGTATATCTAGGTCACTCCCTCGAGACTGTCTCACTCTTTCTTCCGCACGGCGTGCCACACTCGCTCAATCTCGCTCTCTTTATCTAAGTCTCGTTTAACCTCGTTTTCTTTCACACACAAATGATATATCTCCTTGTTCGGGCCTCGATCGACACACTCTATACTCTCTCACGTAGATTGTCTATCTAGGTCAGTCCATCCAAGCCGGCGCCACTCTTTCGACCTCATGGTGGGCCACGCTCACTCAATCTCTCTCTCTCTCTATCTCTCTCTCTCTCTCTCTCTCTCTCTCTCCGTATGTCTCGATTGACCTCGCTCTTTCTCGGACAAAAACGATATATCACCATGTTTGAGCCCAATTCGACCTATTCACATTGTATAATTTCTCACACACATCGTCTATCTAGGTCACTCTCTCCAACCCGTCTCACTCTTTCGATCGCACGACGACCCTATGTGATCGGTTGACCTTGCTTCCTCCCATGCACAAAATATATCTACACGTTTGTGACTGCATCATCTCTCAAGCTCTATCCTACTGCCCTCACCCTTGCCAAAAGCTCAATCGGACAATATCTCTCCGGAGCATATATATTTGTTCACGAAGAGCCCGCTTACCTTCTCTCTCCTCTTCTCTTTCCTCCAACTAAGCAGAAATATACTAGTTTATGTCTTATAGCCCGCTGACTCAGCTCTATTGTACTTGCTCTAAAGCATCCCGCTATTGTTCATCGGTAGTCATTATGGACCGGGGACATGAGGGGAATTTCCCAAGGCTGGAATTTTGGCCGCTAGATATTTTGACTTGAAACGCTGAGGCTCGACTGGTTGGGGTTGCCTAATGTGCATACCACGCATGCCACCGAAGGACACGAGCCCGTTTTTTTAGGATCAACACGAGCCAAGGTCCGGCTGGTACGCTGTTGGGTCCTACCATTCGAGAATACGAAAGGAACCTTTTAAATTGCCGAACGAATCTATGTGTATTACAATACCTATATTTTTCCTTGCAAATACTAATCTCAACGTGGTAATTGATTTATGACGAGTTGTTGAATTAGAGTGAGTTTGTGATATAGTGATCTCAACGTGGATTTCACATTTCATGGTATCCCTAGTAAGTTTTCCAATGCAAATTCAAATTTAAAAGATTAACAATATGGAGGTGAGAAAACTCTGTGTGTCTCAAGCATATGACCACACACACACACACACACACACACACACACAGAGAGAGAGAGACACGCACGAACACAACAACAATCCAATAAGTATAGTGCATCTATTTTTCCAAACCATGCATGTATGACACAAATTCAAAAATACTCCTTATATTACTAAATATTAGTCTGTTAGAGAGTTCAACAAGTGACTACATACGGAGCAAAATGAGTGAATCTAGACTCTAAAATATGTCTATACACATCCGTATGTGCCAGTCCATTTGAAGCCTCTAAAAAAGACTAATATTTAGGAACGAAGGGAGTAAAATGTAAGAATCCATGGTCCTCAGTTCAATATTTAAAACGAACATGAAACTGAAACATGAATATTAAGTCTAGTACTACAGTACATGCAAATGTTGTGTTTAGGTGGAGCTATGATTGTCGGGGGTCAACCCCTCGACCTTAGATAAAATTATCGAGCTCTGTTTAGGGTTGTTTAGATTATATTTGTCCCCACCCTCCCTACCACCGATTGGTTGTGCACCCCCCACCCCTCCTCCCTGGGAGAATATCATGTGCACCCATACCTTAGATGCTATATGCCGATACGAGTTGCTTGGAGCTTGTAGATCTGAGATATAGCAGCTCACATGATGTGCCTTAATTTTTTTGCAGGAAACCTTGATGAGTTTAAGAATTGCACACAATTTGTACAAAAACAACTTAGATGCCCTTTGATCCCATATCCAACGACCTCGAAGCTTGTATCACCGTAGCATCTAAGATGAAGGAGGACATCATATTCCCCTGTATGTAAGAATATCATGTGCTACCACACCTTAGATGCTTTGGTGATACAAGCTCTTCGGAGGCGTTGGATTTGTGACCCAACACCTCCTCTATGGTTCGAATGTTTTTTTGCAGAAAAGCGCCAAAAGAGTTCGACCACTGCTTACAAGCACAAAGACTGCTCAGATGCCATTGGATCTCAGATCAAACAACCTCCAAGCTGTGATAGCACCTTATGTTTTCTCGCACGGGAGAGTATGAAGTGCTCCCGCACCGTAGATTCTATGGTGATACGAGTTCACTGAGATCTAACGGCCTACAGTAGGAGGTTTGAATGTTTTTGCAATATACGGCTGATAGAGTTTGGGAAATTCGCAGAAAGTACAAGTACTACGCATGTGCCATCTGATCACTAATCATACGACCTACATGCTCATATCACCGTAGCGGGTAATTAAGCTACGGGGAGCACCTAATATGAGCACCGGGGAGCCGTTGGATCGAAGATGCGGCGGCACACACGAGGCCTGAATGTTTTATTTGCAAAAAAACCTTTGGAGAGTTTGGAAATTGCGCATAATTACAAAGACTACTCCCAAGCCATTGGATCTCACTTCCAACAGTGTAAAAACTCGTATCACCATAGTATCTAAGCTGCGGGGTGGATGTGATATTCTGTGCCGCTGTCATTTTTGTTCGTAAACTTGCAAAATACGTGTAACTCGTGCCGTTACTTGTCTAACTGCGCAAAGTGTTTGTTCAAAAAAACCATCCTACGCTGAAATATCAGAACAACACATGGGGGTCCCACTTGTCATTAATCAAGTTTGGACCTAAAACTAACAAATCTAAAAGACGAGATTCGAACTAGCAACCTGGACTACAAAGCGTAAGTCGATAGCCTGAAAAAATGAACGGTTGTTGGCTTTGTCCCATAACTTGATTTTATACAGTACTTGCGTTGAGTAGAGTAGAGGGAGTGCCTCGTCAAAACGTGAATGACCGTTGTCTCACTTACTGGTGGGTCCCAGGTCTGCGAGCTCAATCTCTCTTCTCTCCATCGTCTAACCTTTGCACAGGCACACACAAAGAGCAGCGCTAGCTTGCCGTGGTGTTATTACAACTAAAAAAAGCTTGGAAAATAGAAGAATCGCCTAGAACAAGAGACGTTGTGGCTGGTCGAGACAGAGCTAACCGTGCCATGTTTGCATGATGAAGCTGTGTGGCTAGTGGGGTGTTTTCGACCGACTGGCTGGGTCCCGAGGTCGAACCATAGGTACTACGTCTAATACAGTATATTTTTACACGCACATTTTTCCTCCGTGCCGAGACGTGGCACACCCTACCGTGCGGTTTCGGGGTCCTCACAGGTGGTGCACGCATATATTCTTCCCGAAGTGGGACGCCCTACCGCGCGTTTACTGGGTCCTCCTCGGTCGTAGCACCGAAGCAAGTAAATGAGTCGTCAAATCACGAAAGACCACCTTTCCCGCTGAGTACATCAGTGAAGCACGGTGGCTAGCTAGTTGGGCTAGTTCGACAGATTAGCTAGGCCGCTGCCACATTTTTTTTCACCCCTTTTTTTATCTACTTGCCGGCAGGTAAATTTAAATATCCACCGCGGCGTTGCTCTGGTGTCACAGCCCCAGTTCAGGCCTTGCTTGTCTTTGCATTGCATCCATGTATCATGTTTAATTTTCATGAAACTTGAAATGGGGATTGATCCAAGCCCTAGCACCAAATGAAATTCAAATAGGTTCAACCTAAAATAATTTTCAATGAACCCAAAGTGCCTTTGAAAATGTTCATGACTTCTGATAAAGGTTAAAACCTCTGTCAAAAATGATGAATATATTTCTAGGTCATCTCTGGATTTTTGATTTAAATCATTATGTATTTGGATTTGAGCATTTAATTACTATAAATATTTAAAATGCTCAAATAATTCTGAAACTAAATGTGGGCCACTGGATTAACCCACGAAGTGTCCACAAATTATTTCAGGATTTTATAAAATTCTTTAGTATTTTTACTAAAGCCAAACACAATCACAGAAAATAGAAAAAGGAAATAAAAAGAGAGAGTGTTTACCTGGCAGCCCACTTACCTGGCCAAACCCCTGGCTGGGCCAGCCCACCTGGCCGTGCCAGTCATCACCTACCTCTGCCAGTCGGCAGAGGAGGGAGACAGCGCACGCGCGCCCGCAGCGCCACGCACCTCCCTGCTCGCCTACGTCACTGAGGCCACCACGATGCCTCGGGCCTTCTCCTCGGCGCCGCCCCGACCCTGCACTTCTCCCCTCTCTCCTTGGAGCTCTCCCCCTCCTCTGGTTCTTCCTCCCTCATTTTTCCCCACCTCACCGAACCACGCCGCCGCCGCCGATGAGCACCACAGCAGCCACAGCCATCCCAGCGCCTCCCCGTGCCGTCCCCTACGTCCTCCTCGACGCCTTGAAGCTCCCCCTCAACGCGAGCATCGCCGGACGCCCTGTCGCTTGGCCATCAACCCGTCTTCTCCGTGCACGGCCGCCAGATCGCCATCGTCGCCCGTCGCCTCCAAGCCTCCCCCGAGGCCACCGAGCCGCTCGTCTGACCCGCCGTGAGCTCCTCCTTCGTCCCCCTCTCTCCCCTTGCTCGATTGTGCCGCATAGTCGTCGTTTCCATCGAGCCCGAGAGCCCTCCGCCTCCGGCCATGGCGCCGCCGTGGTCTGAGCCACCATAGCCCGCATCCGCGCGCGTCACCATGCTCAGAAGCTCCGCAGGAAGCCAACGCCACCGCCAGTTGCTTTCCCAGCGCACCATAGCCGCGTCCCCGCACCCGGCCGAACTCCGGCCGCCGCTCCGCTCATCGCCGCCGCCGTTACACTGCACCCCGGCACCTCCCGCTGCCTCCTTTAGATGCGCCACACCGCCAGCTCACCGTAGCCGCAAACCACGCACGAAACGATGCTCTTTAGTGCTGTCCCGAGCAACTCTGGCGAGCTTCCGCCGCGGTTTTGGTCGCCTCCGGCCAACTCCGGCAGGCTGACGTGGCGCCACCATTAGTTACTAATGATCCAACTAATCACCGCCCCGTGCCACTAACAGCCCGGCCCCACCATGCTAATTAATCACGGGGCAACCCCTGTTTAGTTTTAACCTAACCACCATGGGCCCACGCGTCAGCTTTGACCAAGCTGACATGGCCGTTAACTGGGCCCACATGTCAGCGACACATACCAGCCTGAGACACTGATCAGTGGACCCCACTGGTCAGGTTTGACCTGGGTCAACCCTGTTGACTACTGACATCACAGTGACGTCACCCTGACGCAATAAAGCATTTTTTGGATTTATTCTTATTCAGGAAATTCCAGAAAATGTTTCAAACTTCAACAAATCATAGAAAATTATCTACAACTCCAAATGAAATAATTTATATATGAAAAATGATCAGAAAAATCCAATCTATCCATCTGTACCATTTTCATGCATGTTAGAACAACTTATGGCTGTTGTTTAGGACAATTCAATTAAATGACATTTAAACCTTCACATATGGAGTTTGAATTTGAATCTTGGATTCAAACCAACTTCATTTAACTTGTTGCTAGTTGCATTAGCTCAAACAACAGCATATTGCCATATCACATTCATGCATCATATTGTTGCATTGCATTGATTGTGTTCTCCCTTGTTTGCCGGTATTTGTCCCCTCTCAGTAGACGATGTTCCGACGATGAGTTCGATGACACCGATGAAGAGCTATATTATCTTCAGAAGTGCCAGGCAAGCAAACTCCCCTTGTTCATTACGATACAGTCCCACTCTCTCGCTCCTGCTCTCTTTTACTGCATTAGGACAACAACGTTTCATCTGTTACTTGCTGCGGTAGCTGAACCCCTTTATCCTCTGCATGACCTGTCATTGCCACAGTAAACAGATGAAACCCACTAGCATGAGTAGGAGTTGTTTGAGCCCTGTTGTGCCTACTCATTCATGCTTGTCTGTCATGCCTGCTACTGCTTAGAGTTGAGTCAGGTCTGATTCATCGGGGATGAATCAGAGGTGTGTGAACATGTCATACTGTGTGCGAGCTAAGTGTGTGAACACGATTTGGTAAAGGTAGCGGTGAGAGGCCATGTAGGAGTACATGGTGGGTTGTCTCATTGCAGCCGTCCTCAGGAACTGAGTTCTGTGTTTGTGATCCATGAACAGTTACTACCACACATTGGGTTCCAGTAACTCGACCCCTCTCGACTTATTAATCAACATGATCTCTGTCCAGGAGTTGCAACTAGTTTCTGGTGTTTGTAGGTAGTGTTAGTAGTCTACCAAGTGGCACCCGGTACAGGTGGGCTTGGGACAGACTAGGCACAGTGGCCCGGTGTACCAAGTAGCACCCGGATGGTGGGCTTGGGAACCCGACACACATCGTTTGGGGCCGTGAGCGACACCCCGGCCGGATCTCCTTGCGGATGGAACCCGAATAGGCGATAAACCTGGACGAGAGACTTGTGTGGTTAGTCAGGTCGTGGCCGACACCCTCGCTGGGCTTCCGCTTGAAGCTTGCCGAGTAATGTCATGTAAACGGCGGTAAGTGGTGAGAGCGTGTGTGAAGAAGTACACCCCTGCAGGGTTAACATTATCTATTCGAATAGCCGTGTCCGCGGAAAAGGACTTCTGGGTTGCCTGTACAGTTCATAGACAAGTGAAAGTGGATACTCTAAAATACGCAAGATAAGCGTGAGTGCTATGGATGGCGTTCTCGTAGGGAGACGGGAGCGGATCCATAGTGGTGTATTGATATGGTGAATATGTGGACTCGTGTGCGCCACCTCAAAAGAGTTACTTGCAGTCGTAGTTCAGGATAGCCACCGAGTCAAAGCTGGCTTGCTGCAGTTAAACTCCACCACCCCCTTTGTTGATAATGATGCATATGTAGTTAGTTCTGATGTAAGTCTTGCTGGGTACATTTGTACTCACGTTGCTTAATTTATGTTTTTGCAGAGAGACTTCAGTCTCGCTAGTAGTACCGCGTGGACTTCGACGTTTAGCTTGTTACCTCAGCTACGATCTTGTGCCCTCGGCAGGATCTGATAGACAGTCAGGCTTCTCAGCCTTTTTCATTTGTAGATGTCTGTACTCAGACATGTTAAGCTTCCGCTTGTGCTTTGACTTGTATGCTCTGATTGTTGGGTCATGAGACCCATGATTGTAATATCTCGCTCCTTGGAGCATATTGAATAAATACTTGAGTTGTAGAGTCCTGTTGTGATGCCATGTTGTATTTGCACATATCGAGCATATTGTGTGTATGTTATTGAAATGCTTGGTATGTGTGGGATCTGACTATCTAGTTGTTTATCCTTAGTAGCCTCTCTTACCGGGAAATGTCTCCTAGTGCTTCCACTGAGCCATGGTAGCTTGCTACTGCTCCGGAACACTTAGGCTGGCCGGCATGTGTCCTTCTTCGTTCCTGTGTCTGTCCCTTCAGGGAAATGTCACGCGATGAATACCAGAGTCCTGTTAGTCTGCTACAGCCCGGTTTACCGGAGTCCTGCTAGCCCAGTTGCTACAGCCCGGATTCACTCGCTGATGACCGACACGTTCGTTGTTGGGTCATGTATGCCTGTCCCAGTAAGTTAGTGCCACTTTGGGTTCACGACTAGCCATGTCAGCCCGGGTTCTTTGTCATATGGATGCTAGCGGCACTATCATATACGTGAGCCAAAAGGCGCAAATGGTCCCGGGCCAGGTAAGGTGGCACCCGTGGGAATACCGTGCGTGAAGCCGCAAAGTGATATGATGTGTTACATGCTAGATCGGTGTGACTTAGGATCGGAGTCCTGACAGCTTTGGTATCAGAGCTTGACTGCCTGTGGGATTACCAAGCCAAACTGGTCGAAGTTGAGTCTAGAAATTCTTTAGTTATATAAGGGAATTGATTGTGGGATGGAACGTAAGGCTCTTTTTACTCCTTTACCTTATGCCCTTCTGATCTGAGTCATACTATCTTTCCTACGGGGTTAAGGAACTAGGCTATCTTTTCTTTCTATTAGGATCACATGTTACTAATCCATAGACTTATAAGATTGTTGGATTTAAGCCTCTGTTCAGTTCCTACTACTTCCGTATGTTTACTATTGATCTCGAAACCTTGATATTGTGCATCTGAGTGGCTATGCCACCATATTTGCAGTATGTTTCAAATCTTTTCGAGCTTTTACAGTCGTTATGTTGTCCGAGTCATCCCAGGTTTCTAAATAGTCTGATGCATTTGCAAATCCCCCTTTCCTTTCCCGATGTTTCTTTGGGCCAGATTAAGCACACTAAACGCTGAGTTGAGGTATTCTATTACCTCGACATATATGTTGGAGTTATTATTATGACCCTAGGTGGCCTAGGGGATCATCTAGTAATCTAGCCATGATTTGTGTCCTAGTGTGATGATTCTGGCCTTTATTCTCGAAAGCATCCCGTGATGCCACTTTGTAGTAGGTATTCTATTCCTGGGTTCTTGACCCAAGATTCACTCTACTTACCTCGTGTTGTTAGTGTTTGCTAGTTCCTTTAGGATACTAGTAACCTTTGCGTTAGTCCTCGAGGTCCGTGGTATTTCCTTCTTCCAAATACTATGAACCATTTATGGCAGAAGTTTGTTGGATCAAAAGATCATAACAGGAGTGCTCTCGATGAGTTCTTCATTTTATATTGTGACTCTGCCAGCTCAACCTTTTGCATGGATTATCCGGAAGAAACCTGTTGAACTTGGTTTGACATACTAATCTATGCATCCACAACTAAGAAAGTTACATGTTCCTTGCGTTGTCCCTCTTTAGTTGTTTTCTAGGCCTCGTCTATCAATTGATTGTCAAGAGTATGCGTGTCTTCGTTCATCGATGCCTATTATTCTTGTGTTCCGTCAAGCCATTCTATCCCAGAATGACTAGGAGAAATGAACTCCAGTACCTCATCCATATCTAGGATTGGGTGAAAGTAGTCATACTCCGCAGACCAAAATACTAATCCAGTTTTTGTTCTGTTCTACCCTAAAGTATTACCCTCTTTATGTCAAGAAAGTCATAGGAATTACACATCATCTTATGAATTCTTGGTGCAGTGATACTTCTCGCCATCATTATTCATTTCTCGGTCCTCGTGTTGTTGAACCGGAATGCCGACAAGTGAATCGTGTTGTATGAAATCAATACTGCTAGCAACCT
This sequence comes from Triticum aestivum, assembly GCF_018294505.1. Lineage (NCBI taxonomy): Eukaryota > Viridiplantae > Streptophyta > Magnoliopsida > Poales > Poaceae > Triticum > Triticum aestivum. The sequence continues at coordinate 347,379,992 of NC_057810.1, forward strand.
TGTTGTTTGGTAGTTAAAGGACAATAATTTCATTCTTAGCCATTTGGTTCTTGAATCATCATTCTAAGACTGATCGTGCTACCTAGTCCTTATTTCGGTGCACCCTTCGATTGATGAGTTGGATTTGGTCAAATCCTCCTTCATTGTTCATATTGTCTTGCCCTGAAAAGAAAGATTGTTCTCGAGCTTAATAGCATATCGGTGGTTCGTGATTTTTCGATTATCTTCTCCGAAGTATCACCAGGTTGTCACCTGACCGCTATGTTGAGTTCGTGATCAAGTTGGTTTCGTGTAAACCACCCCTTCTCCAAGAGTCTGCGTTGGATACCCCTGAGCTAGTTGGTTAAGCTAAACAACAACTTGGAGAGTTGGAAGATAAGAGCTTGTCTAACTTAGTTCGTTTCAAATGGATATCCTGGTGTTGGTGTGTTTTGAAGAAAGATGATATCTTCATCGATTGGTCCTCGTGATCAATTGCTGGGTCTATCATCTTGTTAAAACTTTGATTTGGGTGTGGGTTATCCTCAAATCAAATCAGAACCAACGATGTTCGTAATGTAGTCTTACTCGTGGTTGATTCCTCGAGCATACACCATTATATCTTCTGGGTCTGAACAATGCTATCACCTATTCACATAATTATGGAATTCCATCTTCATGGAAACCTGGATAAATTGTTGTTGAGCCCATCGACAACATCCGTACCTTTTCCTTAAGTTTGTTGAACATTAAGCTAGTGTTGGAAACTTGTGTAAACATTTTCTTCATGACCGTTCATGAAGCATATGCTTGGAAAATAAGTGACTTCCTCTAATTCATGTGCATTTGATGCAAGTTGCCGCCGTGAATTCGAGAAGGCATGTTTTTTTACCTCCTGTGGAATCATCCCAAGTCAGTCATGCACGTGCGAAGTATACTATGGCTTGAGATATTAGCTACCTCCATTCTATATGTGTCCCTAGCACGCCAAGCCACTGATTGATTTGTTCAAGGAGAAGGAGTTCCTTCATAAGAGCTAATCCGGACTTATCTAAGGACTTCGATATCCTCGTTGATGGTTCCCAACCAGAACTCGGTAGTGTTTTATTGTAAGACTACCATGTGATCATGTTTGTCTGGGACAGCGTGTTCACATGTGTGTAGCAGAACCAGTTCATGTTTTGGAGCTTGCTATCGTAGTTCATTTCCCGTGAATCTCACAACGTCATCTCGTCGATTTGTGTTGCAAACTTTCATTTTTCTTCCTAGACTCGATGAGTCTGGAATATCCAGAGACCAACCAGATCTGAAACTCAGGCAGATATGATGGTTGGAACATTTCCCAAGAACTATAATATTGGTCCCTTGATAACCGGTAAAGTGGATGTCGTGGCCAACACACCCAGCCGGAAGACCTATTATTCTAGTATCTTGTTTGAGGAAGTTGGCCACCTCCCCATAAGGACTTCGTAGGATCTACTCCCTAGTTGTTCCTTATGGATTTTTGTGTTCCCGAAGTCCGACCTTTTACTTGATGTTCTAGTTACCAAACCATTTCAATGAATGGGATACGCTAGCACATCAAGGAGAACATTAGAAGCGGAGTGCTAAATCTCTCTCGGTCGATCATCCAGATTTTGTTTACTTGGCCTCGCTAAGGTAAAATCTGAGGAAGTGTTATCTTCCTTCGCATTGGCATCCTCCATCACCATTCGTCATGGTAGTATGTTGTGTTGCTAGGATCCTTGACATGGATATTGGTAAAATCGCGATGATTATGGAAATGCCCAAGTTCTTGAGAGCACGTGTAAGCATTAGGTTTTATCGTTGTCATCAAAGTCCATAGTGCTCTCAGTTCCCTCGGTTATGCTATAATTTTTTTTCAACAGTGGACTCACTCTCCACTGTTGAGCTTCTCGTCAGTTATTAAAATCATCCCTTGTGTTGTTTTCAACAAGGTAATCCACATCATCCATTCTAATCCGAGTATGTCATTCTACCGAACTCCTCCAAATGATCGATTGTGATTTGCCTTAAGCTGGTATAAAGAGTTTCGATGATCTTTGAATCAAAGGTAATTCTTTTTGCCACTTAAGGGAATATTTCTACGAGTCACCTTCCCTAAGGTGCATCATTATGGTATCATGGCAACTCAACTCCTCGCTACATTGACAACCGTTCACCACCTTCTTAGGTGTGGAATTATTGCCTACCTAGTAAACCTTTGTCATGTGTTTCACTCCATCCCTCTAGATGTCTGTTCTGTATCTCAGCTCGAGTGATGTTGCTATGTCTCATTCCGTGAGTTGATCCTAAGTTGTTCGATCTTTGAGAAGATCGATTCTTCTAGAATTTTCCTTTCTTCTCGTTGTCATGTTGGATGGAGTTCTCAGAGCAAGACGTCGAGCCAAAGATGGTGATCGATTCAACGTTCTTATGAAGTGCCACCTGGATCGTAAAGATTATGTTAGTTTGCGTTCCCCCTTCATCCTACCCTACGCTTGAATCTCGTGACGAGATTCTTGTTTAGTGGGGGTGAGTTGTCACAGCCCCAGTTCAGGCCTTGCTTGTCTTTGCATTGCATCCATGCATCATGTTTAATTTTCATGAAACTTGAAATGGGGATTGATCCAAGCCCTAGCACCAAATGAAATTCAAATAGGTTCAACCTAAAATAATTTTCAATGAACCCAAAGTGCCTTTGAAAATGTTCATGACTTCTGATAAAGGTTAAAACCTCTGTCAAAAATGATGAATATATTTCTAGGTCATCTCTGGATTTTTGATTTAATCATTATGTATTTGGATTTGAGCATTTAATTACTATAAATATTTAAAATGCTCAAATAATTCTGAAACTAAATGTGGGCCACTGGATTAACCCACGAAGTGTCCACAAATTATTTCAGGATTTTATAAAATGCTTTAGTATTTTTACTAAAGCCAAACACAATTACAGAAAAATAGAAAAAGGAAATAAAAAGACAGGGTGTTTACCTGGCAGCCCACTTACCTGGCCAAACCTCTGGCTGGGCCGGCCCACCTGGCCGTGCCAGTCATCACCTACCTCTGCCAGTAGGCAGAGGAGGGAGACAGCGCACGCGCGCCCGCGGCGCCACGCACCTCCTTGCTCGCCTGCGTCACTGAGGCCACCATGATGCCTCGGGCCTTCTCCTCGGCGCCGCCCCGACCCTGCACTTCTCCCCTCTGTCCCTGGAGCTCTCCCCCTCCTCTGGTTCTTCCTCTCTCGTTTTTCCCCACCTCACCGAACCAAGCCGCCGCCGCCGATGAGCACCACAGCAGCCACAGCCATCCCAGCGCCTCCCCGTGCCGTCCCCTATGTCCTCCTCGACGCCTTGAAGCTCCCCCTCAACGCGAACATCGCCGGACGCCCTGTCGCCTCGCCATCGACCCGTCTTCTCCGTGCATGGCCGCCAGATCGCCATCGTCGCCCGTCGCCTCCAAGCCTCCCCCAAGGCCACCGAGCCGCTCGTCTGACCCGCCGTGAGCTCCTCCTTCGTCCCCCTCTCTCCCCTTGCTCGATTGCGCCGCATAGTCGTCGTTTCCATCGAGCCCGAGAGCCCTCCGCCTCCGGCCATGACGCCACCGTGGTCTGAGCCACCATAGCCCGCATCCGCGCGCGTCACCATGCTCAGAAGCTCCGCAGGAAGCCAACGCCACCGCCAGTTGCTTTCCCAGCGCACCGTAGCCGCGTCCCCACACCCGGCCGAACTCCGGCCGCCGCTCCGCCCGTCGCCGCCGCCGTTACACTGCACCCCGGCACCTCCCGCTGCCTCCTTTAGATGCGCCACACCGCCAGCTCGCCGTAGCCGCAAACCACGCGCGAAACGATGCTCTATAGTGCTGTCCCGAGTTTTGGTCGCCGCCGGCCAACTCCGGCAGGCTGACGTGGCGCCACCATTAGTTACTAATGATCCAACTAATCACCGCCCCGTGCCACTGACAGCCCGGCCCCACCACGCTAATTAATCATGGGGCAACCCCTGTTTAGTTTTAACCTAACTACCATGGGCCCACGCGTCAGCTTTGACCAAGCTGACGTGGCCGTTGACTGGGCCCACATGTCAGCGACACATACCAGCCTGAGACACTGATCAGTGGACCCCACTGGTCAGGTTTGACCTGGGTCAACCCTGTTGACTGCTGGCATCACAGTGACATCACCCTGACGCAATAAAGCATTTTCTGGATTTATTCTTATTCAGGAAATTCCAGAAAATGTCTCAAACTTCAACAAATCATAGAAAATTATTTACAACTCCAAATGGAATAATTTATATATGAAAAATGATCAGAAAAATCCAATCTATCCATCTATACCATTTTCATGCATGTTAGAACAACTTATGGCTGTTGTTTAGGACAATTCAATTAAATGACATTTAAACCTTCACATATGGAGTTTGAATTTGAATCTTGGATTCAAACCAACTTCATTTAACTTGTTGCTACTTGCATTAGCTCAAACCACAGCATATTGCCATATCACATTCATGCATCATATTGTTGCATTGCATTGATTGTGTTCTCCCATGTTTGCCGGTATTTGTCCCCTCTCAGTAGACGACGTTCCGACGATGAGTTCGATGACACCAATGAAGAGCTATATTATCTTCAGAAGTGCCAGGCAAGCAAAATCCCCTTGTTCATTCCGATACAGTCCCATTCTCTCACTCCTGCTATCTTTTACTACATTAGGACAATAATGGTTCATCTGTTACTTGCTGCGGTAGCTGAACCCCTTTATCCTCTGCATGACCTGTCATTGCCACAGTAAATAGATGAAACCCACTAGCATGAGTAGGAGTTGTTTGAGCCCTGTTGTGCCTACTCATTCATGCTTGTCTGTCATGCCTACTACTGCTTAGAGTTGAGTCAGGTCTGATTCATCGGGGATGAATCAGAGGTGTGTGAACATGTCCTACTATGTGTGAGCTAAGTGTGTGAACACGATTTGGTAAAGGTAGCAGTGAGAGGCCATGTAGGAGTACATGGTGGGTTGTCTCACTTCAGCCGTCCTCAGGAACTGATTCTGTGTTTGTGATCCATGAACAGTTACTACCACACATTGGGTTCTGGTAACTCGACCCCTCTCGACTTATTAATCAACATGATCTCTGTCTAGGAGTTGCAACTAGTTTCTGGTGTTTGTAGGTAGTGTTAGTAGTCTACCAAGTGGCACCCGGTACAGGTGGGCTTGGGACAGACTAGGCACAGTGGCCCGGTGTACCAAGTAGCACCCGGATGGTGGGCTTGGGAACCCTGCACACATCGTTTGGGGCCGTGAGCGACACCCCGGCCGGATCTCCTTGCGGATGGAACCCGAATAGGCGATAAACCTGGATGAGAGACTTGTGTGGTTAGTCAGGTCGTGGCCGACACCCTCGCTGGGCTTCCGCTTGAAGGTTGCCGAGTACATGTCGTGTAAACGGCGGTAAGTGGTGAGAACGTGTGTGAATAAGTACACCCCTGTAGGGTTAACATTATCTATTCGAATAGCCGTGTCCGCGGAAAAGGACTTCTGGGTTGCCTGTACAGTTCATAGACAAGTGAAAGTTGATACTCTAAAATACGCAAGATAAGCATGAGTGCTATGGATGGCGTTCTCGTAGGGAGACGGGAGCGGATCCATAGTGCTGTATTGATATGGTGAATATGTGGACTCGTGTGCGCCACCTCAAAAGAGTTACTTGCAGTCGTAGTTCAGGATAGCCACCGAGTCAAAGCTGGCTTGCTGCAGTTAAACTCCACCACCCCCTTTGTTGATAATGATGCATATGTAGTTAGTTCTGATGTAAGTCTTGCTGGGTACATTTGTACTCACGTTGCTTAATTTATGTTTTTGCAGAGAGACTTCAGTCTCGCTAGTAGTACCGCGTGGACTTCGACGTTTAGCTTGTTACCTCAGCTACGATCTTGTGCCCTCGGCAGGATCTGATAGACAGTCAGGCTTCTCAGCCTTTTTCATTTGTAGATGTCTGTACTCAGACATGTTAAGCTTCCACTTGTGCTTTGACTTGTATGCTCTGATTGTTGGGTCATGAGACCCATGATTGTAATATCTCGCTCCTCGGAGCATATTGAATAAATACTTGAGTTGTAGAGTCCCGTTGTGATGCCATGTTGTATTTGCACATATCGAGCATATTGTGTGTATGTTATTGAAATGCTTGGTATGTGTGGGATCTGACTATCTAGTTGTTTATCCTTAGTAGCCTCTCTTACCGGGAAATGTCTCCTAGTGCTTCCACTGAGCCATGGTAGCTTGCTACTGCTCCGGAACACTTAGGCTGGCCGGCATGTGTCCTTCGTTCCTGTGTCTGTCCCTTTGGGGAAATGTCACGCGATGAATACCGGAGTCCTGTTAGTCTGCTACAGCCTGGTTTACCGGAGTCCTGCTAGCCTAGTTGCTACAGCCCGGATTCACTCGCTGATGACCGACACATTCGTTGTTGGGTCATGTATGCCTGTCCCTGTAAGTTAGTGCCACTTTGGGTTCACGACTAGCCATGTCAGCCCGGGTTCTTTGTCATATGGATGCTAGCGGCACTATCATATACGTGAGCCAAAAGGCGCAAACGGTCCCGGGCCAGGTAAGGTGGCACCCGTGGGAATACCGTGCGTGAGGCCGCAAAGTGATATGATGTGTTACATGCTAGATCGGTGTGACTTAGGATCGGGGACCTTAGGATCGGGGACCTGACATCTGATGTTTGGGTGCGGTAGGATTTTGAACTTTTTGATTGACGGGAGCAGGGGCGGCAGGATTTTTAATTTTTTGATTGACGGGAGCAGGCGCGGCAGTAATTAGTCACGATGACTCCGCCTGTAAAAACCCACTGCTCCCTGATGTGAGAAGTCGTCGACTGGTGTTTTACCGTGGTGAAAACCAAAAGATTCCCCGCTCCTCGGCTAGCTCCCTCTGCCTTCCCATAGATTGCATTGCCTTTCAGCCATTTCGCGCCCTTTGCTTCCTCTCCCCATTGCTTCTACCTGGTGCCATAGCAGCATAGCAGATCACGGAGTCCGAGGTGAGGCGCCTAACACAGGAGCTCCATGCCAAGGATGTGGAGCTCAGGGCCAAGGACATGGAGCTCCGTGAGATCAAGGAGGAGAGGAGTGCCATGCTCCTCCGTTATGTGCGGGAGTTCATGGAGCTTCAAAAGCGGCAGGCGTCCACCACAAAGATGCTTGAGGCGTCGGCGGCGTTGCTGCAGAAAGCGGGAGATACTATAGGCCGTCAGGGGAGCCGACTGGAGCGCGAGCGGGCCGATCGTAATGAGGTCCAGGATCGCCTCAGCCACTTGGTGAACCAAGTTGCCACGCACATGTTGCGGCTGCGCGATGCCTACCGTCGTGCCAGCGCGATGATCCCGGCCGTCGGGCTAAACCCGTTCGACCACCCAATCGACTTCAACGAGATGCGGCTTCCTGACCTGGTCTCCTTCTTCACCTATATCTCTGAGGAGCTGAGCCGTCTCCGCGCGATGATGGGGGCTGAGCTGGAGAAGGAGGGGTTGCGGGCTGCCGTCGCCATTGCCGGGCGAATCCTTTCAGGGCTCCATCACCGGAATCCATTCGTGCCATTGGACGCCATCTTTGACGAGCTGGCTCCCGTCGACCGGGAGCGGGCTCTGCGGGCGGTTGCACCCTGCATCACCAACGTCGTGCGCCTCGAGAAGCATAGGGACTTCAGTGGTGTTTAGGCGCCCTCTGCATGGGCATGTCCATGTCTCGGTGCAACATGACCGTTGGGTCAAACTCAGACGGTGCAGATCAGTCACTGTAGCACAAAGCGTGTGGGTGTGTTTGGTTGCATTCTCATCTCAATATAGTTGTTTCCTCTTCGTTTATTTTTGTCAACCTACTAGTGTGGACTCATGCACCCTTCATGCACTCTGCCAAACACCCAAAAGTGGGTCAAGAAGGGAACTTTTGCTCCCATCCCGTGCACCCTTCATACACCCTGTCTAACTCTATAGGATGTGCTTCATATGGTTCATGTTTCATGGAGTACTGTAGCACCATACTCTCCATGCGCTGTGGACCTAGTTCTGTTAACATTGATCTCACCGTTCATTCTCGACCGGACAGTCGAAAAAGCGGTACTATGTTACATATAGGAGTAGTTGACATGCGCACAACATCATTTGTTATCGTCATATCTTACTACACTAGCAACAAGATTGTGTAGTACTGACGTATGAACCACTGCACATGCCTATTAGTAGGAGCACTATGTATGTTCAGGTGGCTGCCGTGTTTCGCACTCCTCCGTCGTCAGAGTGGAAGCGCTTGCTGTAATCATTTTTTTCTTCAGAATGAAAAACAGTGGACACGCTCTACCGTGCGGACCCTCCTCCAGCAATGCACTAAATTACTCACTTTCGCCGACGTGTGGGAGAACCAACACCTGGGTCCACCAGCCATGCACTAAATTACTCCGTAGTAGAGTGACGGTAGACTACCCCGATCGAACTGCCGTAGTAATGCCCAATGAGCCGTCAAATCACAAAACCCCCTCCTTTCCAGCAGTAAGTTGGACGGACGAAGCAACCATCATTTCACTCTTCTCTCTCAGCTTCCTCTCTTGAAGAAAACCCCCACTCGCTTTGCTTCTCCCTTATCTCGTTCCTCCTTTCACTCTTCTCTCTAACCTTCCTCTCTTGGATGGACGCCGGAGCACCGGCCGACGTGATGTCTATGGCTCTGGCCAAAACCGTCGAGGCTCATGGTACGAAGAAGCGCAAGCACCCTGCCGAGACTACCGCAGACAAGCTCAAAGCCATCGCCCTGTCCAAGCCCCCTCTCCGGGATCCCTCATTAAGCAACTCCAGGTAATGTCTCTTGTTGGCGATCTTTTTCTCGATCTTGATCGTGTTTTTTCATCTAACACGTAGTACTAGTACTGGTAGTACAACTTTCTGGGTGATCTTGCATGTGATTTTAGTGTGCCAAATGACGGTTCTAAATTCCTCTTTTGACCAAAACACGCGAGAGGTTGACACTGATTTCTTATAGATTACTTTCAACTACTCCCTCTGTCCCAAATTTCTTGTCTTAGATTTGTCTAGATACGGATGTATCCGTATCTAGACAAATCTAAGACAAGAATTTTGGGACGGAGGGAGTACTTTATGAACATCAATGCTACCTTTTAAGAGGGTATATTTGCCTCAGTAACTTGTGTTATGGATATTGCATGTAATCCCTCTGCTCCCATGCCTTTGAAGACATGTTCTAGTGTCTTTGTTCACTCATTTCTGTGCGTATATGTAGTCATATATGGAGTATAATATCGAAAATCATCTTATATTTCTGAATGGAGGTAGTAATAAAATATGGTTTCTGTTTGAATTAGAACCAGGACCGCGGTGGAGCTGAAGTTCTCAAAGTCATGCCGTGTGAACTGGAAGACCTGATGATGAGTTCAACCGCTGAACTATCCAGGTGTTGTGTCCTTGTCGCCACATGTCCTGAACTAGTGTTTTCATGTAGCATTGTTGTCAGGCATGTTCTCAAGGTTGTACTTGACCACAACAATTTCTTGGTTGTGCCTTCGATTACGAAGGGTGTGGTTTTTGTAAAGCTTCCCAACAAATCTGATGCGGCATGTCTTCATCATCATGTTTATGAGTGGAAAAACCACTCTGTTAGGTTCTCCAAGGTTGACAAGATGGTGATGGTGCATGTAGACATCTCACACGAAGTCCATGGCCTAATCACTTATGCGGGGTTCATCCCGTAGGTCGGTGGCAAGAAATAGTCTGAAGAGTTTAGTTAGTGCAACTTTGCTTGTCTGTAGTAAGTACTATTGTTCGGTACTTGATTTGTGTTTGTGAACCCTGTATTGTTTATTAGTACTGCCTCTTTTTGTGTGTGGTCAGTCCTGAGAACGGTCTATGTTAATGTCTGTCCACTCAATTCAGTCTGTACATTTTGAAGTATCGAGATCATATTTTTTGTGAGGACGGTTTATCAATTATGGTTACACTCCAATATCTGTATGCATTGCAGGGTTTATCGCACCCACCAGGATTTCCAGTCCCATGGATGTTCGGTCCATACGATTTGTCATGACCTTTGGACTGTCCTGCTTGTGGGAGTAGGCAGGTCCCCTGCATGCCACACGTAGTTGGACGATCAATCTTCTATTTAGTACTTCAACATAGTGATTTCCTAGTAAGGATTCACTCGTGTCACATCAAGTAAATGTTATTGATTTACTGTCTAAATCTTATTGATTTAATGTCATGTTTTCTTTCTTTTCCTGCAATTTTACGATGCAGGTTTTGCCATGTGACATTCATCACAGAATAAACAGTTTGGTTTTCTCTACGATGGCTATTTTTGCAGGTTTCACTTCTTATGTCGTGTCAGTAACGAAGGCACTGTCCATCACTTATATTACTGGAAAAAATTGGATCAGTCTATTGTCTGAGTACAAGCTGAATCCCTATGACGAACTGCAGTTTGGTTTAACAAAAACGCCACAATTAGTCCTTCTCGCGTTTAAAAGAAATGAAGAAAAAAACTGGATCACTGTCACGGATCCTAGTCAAGTTAGAAAGCTGATCATAGCAGACCAGACACAATCGCCGCTGTCTCACACAGATCAAGCACCGGCAGTGGCTCTAGCACTGACAGCGGCAACATCTCAGTCTGATCCAGCTAAGGATTGGGCACCGACCGCATCAGTGGATCAGTCTGATCTACCGGAGGATCGGGCATCGACACCAGCACCTGCTCCGACATCGGCACCAGCTCTACAAGGAGCACCATCTCCGGCAGCAGCAGCGTCTTCAACACCTGCACCAACACTTGCACTTGCATCTGGTCCGGCCCGTGCAGTTGCATCGGTAACAGACTGGGTTGCAGTTCGCACTTCATTTACCAAAGTCCTTACAAAAACCGACATGTCCACCTTCTTGGTAAGCATTGGCCGCCCAAGTGCTTCGTTCTTTTTTCTTTCCATGTTGTTTCACATGATTCACTGTGTTGATCTAACTATTTGGGTATGTCTTCTTGTTTGCAAACAGAGAATTCCTAGAGCAACGAGGGAGTCGTTCAACAATCCGGGCGACCGCGGCCAAGTTTCTCTTACCATGCGCAACCTTGGTGTGAATGAACCTGCTCAATATACCGTAAGTACAAAGGATGGTCGCATGATGATTGATGCTAAAGGATGGTCAAGGTTCAAATCTAAATCATATCTTGCGGTAGGGGATGATGTCAAAATCAAACTTTCTCGGCAAGGAGAGCTTGTCCAAATCAACTTTGAAATTCTTCAGTAGCAGCACGCAACTGCCGAACTGATCTATCCTCCGAGAGATTTTGATGTAATAATCTGGCATGGTGAAACAAGTGTCCTGTGTGTATAAGTAGTACGATAGTATTATTTATCACATGGTATATCGTTGATAGAATTGCAACTCTGATTGCTGGTTAGGAACTGTCGTTCGATTTCATTCCAACAGCTGTCGTGCTTTATTCAATTTTGTGTATTCGCCTTGCGACAGCATCTAAACCAGCACCGTACCGATCGCTTGCAATATGAAAAGCGCTAAGGTAGAACACATGGGCCCCCAAACAAGCAGGGTCGGCCTGCGGCCCAAAGTCCAGAACCGTGAGCCTATCTGAGTATTATATTCTCAGCTGAACCCCCATAAAAAAAGCTGAGCCCCCATAATGCCCGTGCGTTGCAGAGGGATTATATTTCTCGGCAAGGTGAGCCTGTGATATAAAAGATTTGTATATTTCTTTACAGAGGGGGTATCTCTCTGTCAATATATATATTTATGTGTAACTAGTTACTCCTATCTTTCCACTTCCTTTCGCTGATATGTGGGGCAACCGGCAACGGGGTCCACGGGCCATATGCACAAATTAGAGTGCACAACTTCACGGTAGACACGCCCCGGTCGTAGCGTCGCAGTAATGCCCAATGAGCCGTCAAATCACAACCCCCCTTTCCAGCTTTAGCAGTAAGCTGGACGGACAAAGCGGCAATATTTCACTGGGCCTGAATCCCCTTCTCCCTCATCTGCTTGTTCAAAGAAAACCCCCGCTCGGCGATGCATAGGGTTGTCTCATGGAGAACCAGGTACGAATTCTTCATCCATCCCCGATAAATCCAAGTCCCTTGGTCACAGGTAATCCTAGGATGGCAGCCGCCACCGTTGATGCATTTTTCTTCGTACTGAATCTAGTGTGTTTCAGTTGCAGTGCCCAAAGTGCGAGTACCCTACAGATTTGTGCGCCCTCGGTGAGACGCCACACTTGTTCCTTCTCATCCTAACACAACATTTTGAAATGCGCACAGTATGTTCCTAGAATCCTCTTCTCTATCCGGGAGGGTGGTGGTTTTTTGAACATGTTGTGTTCTCATATATTTTTCCTGCAGTGTATTATTTGCTCTGCCAGAACACATGTACTCAAGATGCTCGACCTTGCCATAACTAAATACACTAGTTTAATGGTCACAGTGAAGACAAGCCATGGATATTACTTCCGAGTTGGGTTCATGAACCAAGAAGATCGCTGCTTTTTTATGGCCGAACTTGGATAAACTTTCTCAAGTGTTACGGACTGAGAGTTGGCGCACGAATGTTGATGGAAATAGCAGAACCTGGTCTCATCTTCACTGCGATCTTCCACCCCGACGTCATTCCAATTGTTCATCCATGTTAGTTTTGTATCTGGTTCTTGCTTGTTGCCTCGATTACTTCTTAATCCACCTATTCTGTCTAACTAATCACAATTTAACTTTAGAAGTAGCAACGAATCTCTCACGAAGATGCTACTTCTAACTAATATTTTCTTATAGTTGGTGGGACGTGTAGGTTTTTTCAGAGCTAAGCAGTCTGCTCGTTTGTTACTCTATAATAACTCGGCTGTTACTAATGGCACTGAAGTTGACTGGATCGACATCCACAAGTTCCTACACTTTATTGATCATCTTGAGGTCCTTGTGGGGCATTTCAATGGTGGAAAGCCACGTGGGATATGTGTGCCACTACTGCACTCGTTGAATAGGTCCAACTGTGTCGAGAAACTTATGGTACGAGTTGTTTTCTGTTATATATGTTGTTCATAAACTATTGCTTATACACAGTTTTAAAGCTGTGATCTTGTTGAAACAGGAACTGCCGAGTTCTATTGTTCCTATACAGATGCCTGACCATGGTAGGGTCAGACTTGCGCTTGGTCACAACATGATGTTTATGTCGACCTACTCAATTCCCCTTGGGGGTGAAAAGATACTTATTCATGGGTGGTCTCAAATAATGAAGGCCCGTCTATCTTGGAGAATAGGACAGAAGATTATGTTCATGCTTTTCCATGGCTCTAAAGAGAATATCCTGTTTATTGACCATGTTGCGAGATGAAGCCGCTTTCAGAAGGTTGTGGATGCGCGGGGTGGCGCCTGGGCCTTGTCCTGGGGCTTGGTGGCCTCACCCTTGGTTAACTGTAGGCAAAGTAGCACTGTTCGAGGCGTACTTTGTACGGTTGAAGCAGTATAATTACTCATACTGCTTTCATCTTTCGTTGTTAAGTGCCCCTGCTGGTTTCAGTTAAGCTTGTTAAGTACTCTTGCTGCTTTTACAGTCTGTCGTGTTTCTTCAGTCCTGTCTTCCTCCAGCCGCCAAAACTAAACCAGCGCCGGCGGGGCCGCCGGCGGGGCCGCCTGCTTCCGCCTCCCACGGCTGGCTGCGCCTCAGCGCATGCATCGCCGCCCCACCATCTCCTAAATCATTAACACCAACGTCCTGCGCGCGCTTTGATGCGCTCGCCGCGGCGCCACCCTCTCGCATTGTCAACATGGTTAACAAACAACAGGAATTGGCAGAAGTACGTGGAGAGGATGACAGTAGGGGCCCACCACGTCAGCATATGGAAAAATAAAATGCTTCCTCCTATTGTTTTCCTGACATCTGGGACCCACGACATTGTGAGCGTATATAGTCAATAGACAAGAGAATAGCACAAGATCGGCTGACACGAGCAGTATTTTATTTTTGTTTGGTAATGTTGAGACGGAGCAGGGTTCGAACTCGGTTGTGGCCCGTATAGCCCAGGCTTATATTTTATGTTCACCATGTGACCAGCCCAGCTATTTTTTCTTTGTGAAAATGAGTCCAGTTTATTTTTTCTGAAGAATACCCAATCCAGGCCTACTTATTTTTCTACGCCCTGATGGGCTACAACTCTTTCAAGATGCCTACAAATCTTGAAAGTAATATGAAATGGGTTGTAAATATAAAAACAGATGACAAATTGGCAATTACTTTATAATTTCTGATTTTTTCACATTTTCAGATTCCTATTTCACTGGGCATTAACCTAATTTAAATATATCTTCAAAGTACTTTAAATCTGGCTCGACATTTCAGTATTAAAAATAGTTTGGAACCCACAGAAATATGCGAAATTGGCCCTGGCCAACCAAAAAAATGACTCCAATAAATTGCATAAGAAGTTGCCATGAGCTATATATAAATTATTAAAAAAAAGAGGGAGTGGTCTAACTTGTGGGTCTGTTTTGTTGATGCGTATGCAAGATATTTTTAGTTATTATATACTACGTCAACAAACGATTCTAGTAGACGTAACCATTGGATGTCAATCCAACGGCCGTCGTGTTTCTTCAATCTCTGATCTTCTTGCTCCAGTCGCCAAAGCAGCACCGGCGGGACCACCTGCTCCTGCCTCCTGTGGCCGGCTGTGCTGCCGCGCAGGCCTTAGCACCCACTACTACTCCCACCGCTGGCCAGGGCATCCCTCTACTCACCCACACCCCCTTTTATTCTACGGCAACGGCAGCCTCACACCGCAGCCGAACCGGTGAACCCTCGTACTCCTCTCCGCGTGAGCTTCCACTGCCCCGTCTTCCCCGGCTCCGCGTTGTCCCCTTCATATGCCTCGCTGTCGTCCACCGCCGTGGTGCTCTCGGCATGGCGTGGTCAATGTGGTCAACGACCGGCTTCCATCGGAAGAGTACGGTATGTGGAGAGGCTGACTGTTGGGTCCACGGCAGCCGCAAGGAAGTGCCTCCTTATTACGCGGAAAATAATTATTCCTCCACCTGACAGCAGGGACCCACCGGACGGGCCACCGTATTTCGCAAAAAAATGTTTCCCCCCTGACTGCTGGGACCCACCAGCGACACCTTCGCACGCAAGGAAGTGCGTCTGGGCAAAAGAAATGATTCGCCCCCCTGACTGTTGGGACCCACCAGCTACATCTTCACACACAAGGAAGTGTGTCCGGGCAAAAAAAACGATTCGCCCACCTGACTGCTGGGACCCACCAGCTACATCTTCGCACGCAAGGAAGTGCGTCCGGGCAAAAAAAACAAAACGATTCACCCCCCCTGACTACTGGGACCCACCAGCTACATCTTCGCAGGCAAGGATATGCCTGACAGTCAGGACCCACCTGGTCGAAGCGTACGTAGCGTTGTCATTCTGGTCGCAAACGTGTATGTACATACTGGTCAATGTAGAGGTGCGCACGTGTCGTAGTAGAGGCGCGCACGTAGCATGTACACGTACGTACAGCGGCGAGGGTGCAAGGAAGAAAATACGGCCACATACATACATACGGGCAGGGTCTCGAACGCCTACTCGCGCATACGTACATGGCTGGGTCGGAACGGAGAAACAGCGTCATCATCGTGTTTATGGGGAACCAACCGGCTGGGTAGGAACAAAATGCGTGGTCATGTTCATCGGGAGGTCTTGGAAGGAACAAATGATGGAAACGAGGCCTGGCGTACCGCACAACGGAGGAAACAGCCTTGTGTTCGGCCAGCCACGTTCGAAACGGGATCCTGTTGATCGGGAGGGGCCTGGCGTACCGCAAAACGGAAGAAACGGACCTCCTACGGTCGAAACAGGGGTCCTGTTGATCGGGAGGGGTGTGGCGTACCACAAAACGGACAAAACGGACCACCTATGGTCGAAACGGGGGTCCTGTTGATCGGGAGGGGTGTGGCGTACTGCAAAACGGATGAAACGGACCTCCTACGGTCGAAACGGGGGTCCTGTTCATCGGGAAGGGTGTGGCTGTAACGCCCCGGATACAACTTTCCATATTCGTAACTCCAACTCTTGCCTTTTCCGGAGATGCGATATGATATTTCCTTCGTGGTTGGGTTTTTGTCTTTTGTTTTGCATTTTGTTAATGTGAGGCATTTCATCTCATGGCATCATGTGCATTGCATTCGCATGTTTTTTTCAAAAAACTTGTTACCGTTCATAGTTGTCGATTCTCTCTTTGTCTCTATTGACAAATTGTCAGACCGCTTGTCTTCGTTGATCGTTCTAAGACCAACCACCCACTTGCACGCGATCGCTTTGTTCCTCTGCACAGCGCAGAGACCCCCTCTTGTCCGCGTCTGAAATCCCCCGAACCCAACCCGCTCAGTCATCACCATTGGGTCCGGATCATCCCCAAACATCTATAAAATATCTCCGTTTTCTTATTTGGGCTCCCTAGCCTATTTTTCTCCACCGCCCGATTTCGATCGGAGGGACGAGATAGCCCCTAACCCAATCCCACTACTATATAAACCGACCTAACCCTAAAATATCGGACGGCTGTCCCATCAATCCCCTCACTCACTACCGCCGCTCATTCCAAATCCTCCTCGGTTTCCTCAGCCACCCAACCAACCTCCTCCTTCCCGATCGAGACAGCCCAGCCTCCAGTTTCTCCTCGATTTCCCGCAGCCGCCACTCCTCCGCTCGATCTTTCCTGCCAATCCAACCACCACAGCCCATGCATACCTCCCTGTTCCCCTCGTCGTGAGCCAGGGACAGGAGCTCCCTGCCACCTCCTACCTCATGCCGTCCCCACCATCCACCAGTAGCAGCAGGCCGAGGCCCTCCTCCCGCTCGTCTCCAACACCGGCAGTTGTGGTGCTCCCTTCTCCGTCGCGTCGCCAAACTCTCCGGCCAGGCCGTCCCCGCTCCCCTGCCTCCTTCCTCTCCCTTCTCTGTTTCTCTCCCTCGCCTCACATCTCTCTGTCTGTGTTTTTTCGAACAGGAGCATCACAACCTCATCCCTGGAGCCGCCCCTGCCGGATCCGCGTCCTCACAAAGCCTCTGGTCCGCCCGTCGTTCCTCACCCGCCCGAGGGCGCCGTCGTCCCCCGTTCTAGCGCGGCCGCTGCCGGCCTCGTCTCTCTGCAAGGGAGACGAGCCCCTCGCTCGTTGACCTCGGCCTCCTCTGCTCCCGCACCTGAGGCCACGAGCTCCTCCAGCTCAACCCCGTCCGCTGAGCTCCCTGCTGCGCCGGAGTCCCGCCGCTTCCCTTCCCTGCATCGCCGCCAAGGCCTCGTCGCCGAAGTCCCGTGCGTCGTCGTGTTCGTTGACCGGTCCCGCTGGAGACGAGCGCCACGACCGCTCGCCCGCGCCTCGCGTTGACCGTGCCTCTGCCTCCCCTTCAACCGGCCTCCATCTTCACCGACTGGGCCTGGCCCATGGGTGAGCAGCCCCCCAGCTCTGTTCAGATTCAGCCCACCATGTGTTTTTTTCCTGCCTGCAATTTTATCATTTATCCAGTGATTTACTGTTTTACAGAAAAGACCCTCATGTTCATGCATATAATAACTCATGAACTGTGCATCGGATTAAAATGATTCAAACATGTAAAATGCTTAGTTTTTCACCTAGTTTCATAATATGCCACTTTCATCAATGTTTAAAATGTATAAAATGATGTTTGTTTAAATTTGCTCAAATGCCATGTTAAAATGATTTATTTCATAACTAAATAACCGTAACTCCAATTTTAATAAACTTTATATGTAAATGGGGTGGAAAAATGCCTAGTTTATCATGGTCCACTTTATTTTCCTGTTTAACAACTTTAAAATATGTTTTAGGGCATAACAGTAGCAAATTCATAAATTGCATATGAGGATTTTCCGGAAATGTTGTTTGTTGTTCCGGCCTCATTTAAACATGCCTAAATAGTTAGTTTACTTTTGTTACACCCCTTGCCATGTTTAACAACATTTAACATTGTTGTGTACCTAAACGAGAGTGAACTGAATAACTCGGACGTGGTGTTTCGTGAATATGCAACTCGTTGCATATTGAGCTCCACTTAACTTGTAGTATTGTTTGTTGCACTTTGCCATGCCATGCCTCATTAAACCGGACATGCATCATACTTGATTGTGCATCATGCCATGCTTATGTGATGGTTGTTTACCATGTTGTTTGTTTCTTTCCGGTGTTGCTTCTTAGTTCTGGTAATGTTGCGATTGTGAGGATTCGTTCGACTACTCCCGTCCGTCTTCTTCATGGACTCGTTCTTCTTCCTAGCGGGATCTCAGGCAAGATGACCGTCACCTTAGATCTCATTACTATCATTTCTATGCTAGTTGCTTCGTTCTATCGCTTTGCTGCGCTACCTATCTTTTGCTCTTCAAGCCTCCCAAATTGCCATGTCAGCCTCTAACCTTTTCACCCTTCCTAGCAAACCTTTGTTTGGCTATGTTACCGCTTTGCTCAGCCCCTCTTATAGCATTGTTAGTTGCAGGTGAAGTTGAAGATTGCTCCATGATGGACAGGATTATGTTGGGATATCACAATATCTCTATATACTTGGTAAAGGGTGGAAGGCTCGGCCTTATGCCTGGTGTTTTGTTCCACTCTTGCCGCCCTAGTTTCCGTCATACCGGTGTTATGTTCCCGGATTTTGCGTTCCTTACGCGATTGGGTGATTTATGGGACCCCCTTGACAGTTCGCTTTGAATAAAACTCCTCCAGCAAGGCCCAACCTTGGTTTTACCATTTGCCTCACCACCACCTATACCTTTCCCTGGGTCGGCCAACCCGAGGGTCATATTTATTTTAGCCCCCCGGGCCAGTGCTTCTCTAAGTGCTGGTCCGAACCGAGCCGCCTGCGGGGCCCCCTCGGGGAAACTCGAGGTCTGGTTTTACTCGTAGCCTGTCTCATCCGGTGTTGCCCTGAGAACGAGATATGTGCAGCTCCTATCGGGATTGTCGGCGCATCGGGCGGTCTTGCTGGTCTTGTTTTACCATTGTCTAAATGTCTTGTAAACTGGAATTCCGAGACTGATCGGGTCTTCCTGGGAGAAGGAATATCCTTCGTTGATCGCGAGAGCTTATCATGGGCTAAGTTGGGACACCCCTGCAGGGTATAAACTTTCGAGAGCCATGCCCGCGGTTATGTGGTAGATGAGAATCTGTTAATGTCCGGTTGTAGATAACTTGACACCAGATTCGAATTAAAACGCATCAACCGTGTGTGTAGCCGTGATGGTCTCTTTTCGGCAGAGTCCGGGAAGTGAACACGGCTTTTGGGTTATGTTTGACATAAGTAGGAGTTCAGGATCACCTCTTGATCATTGCTAGCTTCACGACCGTTCCGCTTGCTCTTTTCTCGCTCTTATTTGCGTTGGTTAGCCACCATATATGCTTAGTCGCTGCTGCAACCTCACCACTTTACCCCTTCCTTACCCATTAAGCTTTGCTAGTCTTGATACCCATGGTAATGGGATTGCTGAGTCCTCGTGGCTCACAGATTACTACAACAACAGTTGCAGGTACAGGTTATGCGATGATCTTGACGCGAGAGCGATGTTTGCTTGTCTTGGAGTTATTCTTCTGCTTCTTCTTCGATCAGGGGATAGGTTCCAGGTTGGCAGCCTGGGCTAGCAAGGTGGATGTCGTTTGAGCTTTTGTTTCTGTTTCATCCGTAGTCGGATGTTGATCTTATGGATGATGTATTGATGTATTCGTGTGGCATTGTATGCCTTATGTATGTATCCCTATCTATTATATAATGTTGATGTAATGATATCCACCTTGCAAAAGCGTATCAATATGCGGTTCTATCCTTGGTGGGACCTTCGAGTCTCTTTAGGATAGTATCGCATATTGGGTGTGACAAGTTGGTATCAGAGCCTCGACCGACCATAGGAGCCCCCTTGATTGTTGGCCGTTGTTGGGTCTAGAAGAAAACTATTTTGAGTCTTAGGATTATATATATCAGAGAGTAGGATCCTTTTTACTCCTCAGCCCCCTTCGTCGCTCTGGTGAGGACTCTCGACATAGATGTTTTTTCTTTCCTCTCCTCAAATTTCACTAAAAATTTTTAGGATCACGCGGGTATCTTGGGATCGTTCCGATATTCTTATGACGAGAACATTGTTCTTGGTGCCTCCTGACATTTAGGGGTTGTGGCAGTGTCCCGGGGAGTTGAGCTCCGAGGTGTTGTCGTCATAATTTTATCATTGCAGTTCTGGAATACCTGAGTTTTGCCGACATCGAAAATCTCTTTTATGCAGTTGTTGGTGAGATAACCTCGACGCCACCCAGTACTGGGGAGTTCGGGAGTATTGCCATAGCTCGTATAACGGATGCTTTTCGAAGGTTGAGGTACACGATTTCCGAAGTTTTCTTGGTTATGTGTTGACGGATGGATACAGCTGGATGTAGGGATTGTTAGTTTGGGTGAGATATATTGCTTCCCTTGTATCCCCAACACTAGATTGCATAACCAGAAAGTTTCAGGAGTTTTGTAGGTGGGAATTCTAGTAGCTCCTAGAATATCTTTCCGACAGATGCATGATATGGGATTGGGTAAATCTCTATCATATGTATTTGTTCCGGCTTATTCTGCAAGCCAAATCCTTTGTTTTGTTTTATTTGTGGTATTCGAGTTGCTTCAATGTCAAGTGTTGATTCCATACCTTTTCTAAATGGTGTTCTCATATTTCTATGGGAGTACTAATCCTTTTTGATCATTGAGATTGCCATGTCAATTCTTTCCAACCGGTGTGCTTCTCTTCAAGTGGATCCGATCATTTCAACATTTGTGAGATCAATTCGATGTTTTCTCAATGGTATCCATTTCATCCGTCCCCAAGTTGCCTTTCTTTTCCCGCCCTCCCGCCCTTTTTATTCAAGGACTCAGATTTTCTTAATCGTGTATCCTTTTATTTGTGGGGAGTCTCTTCATTCTTTTCTTTCAATGTTCTTATCCGGTGATTTCCCATGAAGATGCTCAATAGTTTCAAGTTCATCATCCTTCATTGTTGTTTCTTCTCCGGTGGATCCAATTCAAGCTTTGTTGATCATATCCTTTCCTCGTTTCTAATGCTTTCTCATGCCGATGCACCTCTTAATCATTCACTTCTTCCTATTCATTTGGTCTGGAGTGCTGAAGATATCTCACAAGACTTGTGTTTCCATTCTCAATCTGTTCAAGATACTTTGAGGTTTTTGTCTCATTCAAGATATTTAATTCTACCGGTGCAATCTCTATTTCAAGCAATCCTTCAACGATGTTTCTTTTGAGTGGGCCCTAACCCATAGGTCTTTTTCCCAGGATCTTACCTGACTCTTTTATTTTCAGGAGCGATTCTTAAATTCTTTTCAAGTGTGATGTAAGAATGGATTCCATCAGTCACATGCCTTCTCCAAGATCGTTTTCAAATTCTTTTCATTGTTGGCTCAGCCTCTTCGCTTTTCATTCTTTCGGAGTATCTCAACAATTCATGGTGGTGTTTCTCGTCGTCATTCTCAAATTTTGGAGACCGAAGAAGAGTTCCTCTTAAATCCTTACCCGTTCTTCCAAAGATGCGTAGTTCAAGCTTGATGCCATCCTCTCATAATTGTTTTCGATTGTGAGAATTCTTTTCACCCATCCGGAGCATTTCATGAGTTGTTTCCATTTCTTTCCTCCGAAGGCCATCATGTCATAATTCTTCATTCTCAGCGTGTAGCTATCGTTCTCCAAATCTTACCGGTGAATCGTTCAAATATCCACTAATCAGTTCATGTTCTCTTCGTTCTCATGTATGTAAATCCCTTCAAGTATCTTCATTCATTTTCAAATTCTTTCCAGTGAATTGTGCCCTTGCTTCCTTTGTTATCATATTAATTCATTCGTTCTTTTTAATTCCACCGGTGGTTCCATCAATACCTTTTCAAATTTGCGCTATATCTCTCTTAATCCTTTCCACGGGAATAAGTAGTATGCCAAATCCATTGCTTGTCATCAATTTAATTTGAAGGATAAGCATATAATAAATCTTATTCTTATTTCCTCGAGGTGATTCAATTCTTTTCTTCGGAGATTGTTCATGATGAAGTAATTCACGGTTCTAGTGTTTCATCTTTTCCTTTTTCGGAGTTCCAAGCTCTCTCAATTATCTCGTCGCGAAGCTCCATCTAAATCATTGCAAGGCTTCACCTTGTGTTTTCAACTTCTTTTTCTTTTCATCATCCTTTTATTACCGGAGTTCTTCATGGAGGCTCAAGATGGTGGTTTATCAAGGATTCTTTTCATTCTTCAATTCTTCTTCAAGATTTCTCTTAAAGTTGTGATCCGTCAAGCTATACTCTGAAAATGAACATGGTGTTCAACACATGTCTTGTATTGAGGAGTTCAAGCATTCTCCATCGTGCATCCCGAAGTGCAATTATTTCTACCTTATCTTTTGAGATGGTGATATGTCATTCTTGATAATTTCCATTCATGTTTCGTGATTCACATATTATCAAGAATGAGGTATTTTAAAGCCATCAATCTCTTCATTGGAGTTATCTTCGTAAAGATTTCACCTAAAGCCTTCCCTAAGGAATGTTGCTATTATGGTGTTTATCAATGATCCAAGTTATCTCTCTATCATCTTGGTGGAAGAAGTTTTTCATCTCTTCGGTGCTCTCAATCAAATCAATGGTTTCCATTTGTGCCCGGTTGTCACCTCATAGTCTTGAGATTTTTTCCATAAGCCCACTACAAGCTTATTCGTTTCATTGTTGGTTTTCCAACAACTCCGTTATAACCTTCTTGGAAGGGTGCTTCCAAGCTCATTTGTGGCAGAAGTTGGCATTTTCTTCTCCATTCTGTTATTCCAATGATCTATCTTCTATTCTTTCTTCCGGAGGCATTGTGATGTTGCTCCTTTCACTCATCATCTCGAATTGTGAGGATCATGTTCTTTTCGTGCTTATCCATTTAATCGGAGTGTTGTGTCATCTTTTCAAGTTCTTTTCATCTTATCAAGTCATGCGTCTCTGTTCAACCGGAGTGCTGCCCGAATTCTTCCTCTCTCATCTTGTTTTAACCAGAGTGGTTTCGAATTCTATCTTGTCCATTAAACTCTTGATTCATGTCTTTCAACCTTCAAGTTCTTGTAATTTTCCTTGTTCCTCTTTTCTAACGAATTGTTTGCAATCTCGTTCATCTCTGTTGTACTCTTTATTTTAAATTGCTCAACCTCTCAAGGTTCATGGTTTCACTCGTTTGTCGAAGAAGCAACTTAGTTTTACCTACTCTCTTCCTCTTCCGTTTCTCTCTGGTGCCATCCTAGATCTCGGGACGAGATCCTCTCGTAGTGGTGGAGTGTTGTAACGCCCCGGATACAACTTTCCATATTCGTAACTCCAACTCATGCCTTTTCCGGAGATGTGATATGATATTTCCTTCGTGGTTGGGTTTTTGTCTTTTGTTTTGCATTTTGTTAATGTCAGGCATTTCATCTCATGGCATCATGTGCATTGCATTCACATGTTTTTTTCATAAAACTCGTTACCGTTCATAGTTGCCGATTCTCTCTTTGTCTCTATTGACCAATTGTCAGACCGCTTGTCTTCGTTGATCGTTCTGAGACCAACCACCCACTTGCACGCGATCGCTTTGTTCCTCTGCACAGCGCATAGACCCCCTCTTGTCCGCGTCTGAAATCCCCCGAACCCAACCCGCTCAGTCATCACCGTTGGGTCCGGATCATCCCCAAACATCTATAAAATATCTCTGTTTTCTTATTTGGGCTCCCTAGCCTATTTTTCTCCATCGCCCGATTTCGATCGGAGGGACGAGATAGCCCCTAACCTAATCTCACTACTACATAAACCGACCTAACCCTAAAATCTCGGACGGCTGTCCCATCAATCCCCTCAATCGCCGCCGCTGCTCATTCCAAATCCTCCTCAGTTTCCTCAGCCACCCAACCAGCCTCCTCCTTCCCGATCGAGACAGCCCAGCCTCCAGTTTCTCCTTGATTTCCCGTAGCCGCCACACCTCTTCTCGATCTCCCCTGCCAATCCAACCACCACAGCCCACGCATACCTCCCTGTTCCCCTCGTCGTGAGCCAGGGACAGGAGCTCCCTGCCGCCTCCTACCTCATGCCGTCCCCGCCATCCACCAGTAGCAGCAGGCCGAGGCCCTCCTCCCGCTCGTCTCCAACACCGGCAACCATGGTGCTCCCCTTCTCCGTGGCGTCGCCAACCTCTTCGGCCAGGCTGTCCACGCTCCCCTGCCTCCTTCCTCTCCCTTCTCCGTTTCTCTCCCTCGCCTCACATCTCTCTGTCTGTGTTTCTTCGAACAGGAGCATCACCACCTCATCCCTGGAGCCGCCCCTGCCGGATCCACGTCCTCGCCCTGCCTCTGGTCCGCCCGTCGTTCCTCACCCACCGAGGGCGCCGTCGTCCCCCGTTCCAGCGCGGCCACTGCCGGCCTCATCTCTCTGCGAGGGAGACAAGCCCCTCGCTCGTTGACCTCGGCCTCCTCTGCTCCCGCACCTGAGGCCCCGAGCTCCTCCAGCTCGACCCCATCCGCCGAGCTCCCTGCTGCGCCGGAGTCCCGCCGCTTCCCTTCCCTGCATCGCCGCCAAGGCCTCGTCGCTAGAGTCCCGTGGGTCGTCGTGTTCGTTGACCGGTCCCGCTGGAGACGAGCGCCACGACCGCTCGCCCGCACCTTGCGTTGACCGTGCCTCTGCCTCCCCTTCAACCAGCCTCCATCTCCACCGACTGGGCCTGGCCCATGGGTGAGCAGCCCCCCAGATCTGTTCAGATTCAGCCCACCATGTGATTTTTTCCTGCCTGCGATTTTATCATTTATCCAGTGATTTACTGTTTTACAGAAAAGACCCTCATGTTCATGCATATAATAACTCATGAACCGTGCATCGGATTAAAATGATTCAAACATGTAAAATGCTTAGTTTTTCACCTAGTTTCATAATATGCCACTTTCATCCATGTTTAAAATGTATAAAATGTTGTTTCTTTAAATTTGCTCAAATGCCATGTTAAAATGATTTATTTGATAACTAAATAACCGTAGCTCCAATTTTAATAAACTTTATATGTAAATGGGGTGGAAAAATGCCTAGTTTATCATGGACCACTTTATTTTCCTGTTTAACAACTTCAAAATATGTTTTAGGGCATAACAGTAGCAAATTCATAAATTGCATATGAGGATTTTCCAGAAATGTTGTTTGTTGTTCCAGCCTCATTTAAACTTGCCTAAATAGTTAGTTTACTTTTGTTACACCCCTTGCCATGTTTAACAACATTTAACATTGTTGTGTACCTAAACGAGAGCGAACTAAATAACTCGGATGTGGTGTTTCGTGAATATGCAACTCGTTGCATATTGAGCTCCACTTAACTTGTAGTATTGTTTGTTGCACTTTGCCATGCCATGCCTCATTAAACCGGACATGCATCATACTTGATTGTGCATCATGCCATGCTTATGTGATGGTTGTTTACCATGTTGTTTGTTTCTTTCCGGTGTTGCTTCTTAGTTCCGGTAATGTTGTGATTGTGAGGATTCGTTCGACTACTCCCGTCTGTCTTCTTCATGGACTCGTTCTTCTTCCTAGCGGGATCTCAGGCAAGATGACCGTCACCTTGGATCTCATTACTATCATTGCTATGCTAGTTGCTTCGTTCTATCGCTTTGCTGCGCTACCTATCTTTTGCTATTCAAGCCTCCCAAATTGCCATGTCAGCCTCTAACCTTTTCACCCTTCCTAGCAAACCGTTGTTTGGGTATGTTACCGCTTTGCTCAGCCCCTCTTATAGCATTGTTAGTTGCAGGTGAAGTTGAAGATTGCTCCATGATGGACATGATTATGTTGGGATATCACAATATCTCTTATTTAATTAATGCATCTATATACTTGGTAAAGGGTGGAAGGCTCGGCCTTATACCTGGTGTTTTGTTCCACTCTTGCCGCCCTAGTTTCCGTCATACCGGTGTTATGTTCCCAGATTTTGCGTTCCTTACGCGGTTGGGTGATTTATGGGACCCCCTTGACAGTTTGCTTTGAATAAAACTCCTCCAGCAAGGCCCAACCTTGGTTTTACCATTTGCCTCACCACCACCTATACCTTTCCCTTGGGTCGGCCAACCCGAGGGTCATCTTTATTTTAGCCCCCTCCCCCCCCCGGGCCAGTGCTTCTCTAAGTGCTGGTCCGAACTGAGCCGCCTGCGGGGCCCCCTCGGGGAAACTCGAGGTCTGGTTTTACTCGTAGCCTGTCTCAACCGGTGTTGCCCTGAGAACGAGATATGTGCAGCTCCTATCGGGATTGTCAGCGCATCGGGCTGTCTTGCTGGTCTTGTTTTACCATTGTTGAAATGTCTTGTAAACCGGGATTCCGAGACTGATCGGGTCTTCCTGGGAGAAGGAATATCCTTCATTGATCGCGAGAGCTTATCATGGGCTAAGTTGGGACACCCCTGCAGGGTATAAACTTTCAAGAGCCGTGCCCGTGGTTATGTGGCAGATGGGAATTTGTTAATGTCCGGTTGTAGATAACTTGACACCAGATTCAAATTAAAATGCACCAACCGTGTGTGTAGCCGTGATGGTCTCTTTTCGGCGGAGTCGGGAAGTGAAAACGGCTTTTGGGTTATGTTTGACGTAACTAGGAGTTCAGGATCACCTCATGATCATTGCTAGCTTCAGGACCGTTCCGCTTGCTCTTTTCTCGCTCTTATTTGCGTTGGTTAGCCACCATATATGCTTAGTCGCTCCTGCAACCTCACCACTGTACCCCTTCCTTACCCATTATGGTTTGCTAGTCTTGATACCCATGGTAATGGGATTGCTGAGTCCTCGTAGCTCACAGATTACTACAACAACAATTGCAGGTACAGGTTATGCGATGATCTTGACGCGAGAGCGATGTTTGCTTGTCTTGGAGTTCTTCTTCTGCTTCTTCTTCGATCAGGGGATAGGTTCCAGGTCGGCAGCCTGGGCTAGCAGGGTGGATGTCGTTTGAGCTTCTGTTTGTGTTTCATCTGTAGTCAGATGTTGATCTAATGGATGATGTATTGATTTATTCGTGTGGCATTGTATGCCTTATGTATGTATCCCTATCTATTATGTATTGTTGATGTAATGATATCCACCTTGCAAAAGCGTATCAATATGCGGTTCTATCCTTGGTGGGACCTTCGAGTCTCTTTAGGATAGTATCGCATATTGGGCGTGACAGTGGCGTACCGCAAAACGGACGAAACAGACTTGTGTTGGAGTGCTACGGTCGAAACGGGGTCCTGTTCATCGGGAGGGGTGTGGCGTACCGCAAAACCGGACTCCACGGGATAATGTTCATCTCCACCATCAACCTCCTCCAGCCTCCACGGGCTCTAGTTCATCCAGCCTCCACCCCGCGCTACTCCACCGGCTACTGTTCAACCACCCCTCCACGGGCACCCCTCCACCGTCTACTGTTCATCAAACCCTCCACACCACGGGGTCCTGTTCAACCACCCCTCCACGGCCACCCCTCCACCGTATACTGTTCATCCAGCCCTCCACACCATGGGATCCTGTTCATCCAGAGGCAACGCCACCGCTCACTGTTCATCCAACCCCCCCTCCCCGCAATGCTCACTATTCATCCAAGAGGCAGCATCGACAGGCTTCAGTTAGCAGTAGTAGCGAAGGAATCGCTCGATCGGGTTCAGTTAACAGCCATAGATCGATCGGTTGGGTTCAGTAACGCGTAGCCTGCAGTGCAATCGCTCGGGTTCAGTTAGAGCCCAACACCTCGGTCGGGTTCAGTTAGAGCCATTGCCTCACACACACGCGCGTACGTGTACGAGAGAAACGCGCATCGCTCGGCCCCCGACCTCCCACCGTAACCGGCAACTCCCCGAAATTTTCCTCCCCCTCGCTTCTACCACGGTTTTTTCCGTCATGGACGGCCCAAAGAATGTCATGCAGCTGCGTCTCCGGCCTGCCCAGGACGAAAAGCCCATTTTCTGTCATGATTTTTTATCATAGAAGTACGAGCCCACCACATCTATGATGATACCGGGTTTTGTCACAATTATCGTCATAGAAGTGTCATATGTATGACAGAAAAAAAATTCGTTCGGCCCAAAATGTCAAGGATGTGTCTTTTTTTGTAGTGCCAGTCCTGGGTGGCCTTGGCGACTCCGTCGCTCAAGCCGCCGAGGGGAATGAGGGAGTCCTAGATTAGGGGGTATCCGGACAGCCGGACTATATGCTTCATCCGGACTATTGGAGCGTGAAGATACAAGACTCAAGACTCTGTCCCGTGTCCGGATGGGACTCTCCTTTGCGTGGAAGACAAGCTTGGCGATCCGGATATTATATTTCCTTCCTTGTAACCGACTCCATGTAAACCCTAGCCCTCTCCAGTGTCTATATAAACCGGAGAGGCTAGTCCTTAGAAGGCCGATCACGATCACAATCATAATCATCATAGGCTAGCTTCTAGTGTTTAGCCTCTACGATCTCGTGGTAGATCAACTCTTGTACTACTCATATCATCAATATTAATCAAGCAGGAAGTAGGGTTTTACCTCCATCAAGAGGGCCCGAACCTGGGTAAACATTGTGTCCCTTGCTTTCTGTTACCATCAGCCTAAGACGCATAGATCGGGACCCCCTACCCGAGATCCGCCGGTTTTGACACCGACATTGGTGCTTTCATTGATAGTTCCTCTATGTCGTCACTGCAGGGCTCGATGGCTCCTTCAATCATCGTCAACAACATGGTCCATGGTGAGACTTTTCTCCCCGGATAGATCTTTGTGTTCAACGGCTTTCCACCGCGGGCCAATTCGCTTGGCCATCTGGAGCAGATCGACAGCTTCGCCCCTGGCCACCAGATCAGGTTCGGAAACATGAACTACACGGAAGATATCCGCAGAGACTTGATCTTCGACGGACTCGGGCCTGTGCCAGGAGCGCCGGACAGTCACGATGAGCACGACTTAGACCTGTTGTCGGACAATGCTCGGGATATCACCCCTGTAGTAGCCCCGGACCTAAATCCGAAGCAGATTGCGTTGCCCAAGGACGGGGGGATGGACCCTGTCCGGTGGGCCGCACACCCATCGGCGGTAGAGCCGAACACAGGACTCACCCCCAAAGAAGCCTGTGACACCGGACCCCCGGACTCGTATTCGGTTGTAGGCTCCAGTCTGCGCACTCCTGAGCCCGCCGAACCTGATTGGGCTGCTATAATGGAGTTCACCACTTCGGATATCTTCCAGCACTCGCCCTTTGGCAACGTGCTGAACTCATTGAAGTCTCTCTCTTTGTTAGGAGACTCTTGGCCGAACTATGCCCGGCTTGAGTGGGAAGCAGGCGCCAAAGAAATTCGTTGCCCACCCACCACCCACTTCATTGCCACGGTTGATGATTTAACCGATGTGCTTGACTTCGACTCCGAAGGCATCGACGGTATGGACGATGATGCGGGAGAAGATTCAGAATCACTGGGGCGCTGGACTACTACCTCGTCATACGATATATACATGGCGGATACGCCCAAGGAGGACGACGGCGACACTCCGAGGATAAAACCCTCGAGCAAAAGCCAAAACAATGGTGCAGACGCCGCTCAAATTCCAGCAATAGTAAAAATAGCGACAAGAGCGCCAGAAAGATCGACACCCCAGTCAACTCCGAAGGCAACAATGACCATATGGACCCAGCAATGGAGCAGGATGAGCCAGGCCTCGGCAAACACAGTTCGGAGCAGACGCCCGATCACAATGATCCCGAGGGACGAGTTCATCAAACCACCCCAGGACAAGAACACAGTCCGGACGATGATGCATTCATCATCCCGGAAACACACGTGGAACGAGATAACCTCCACAAAAGGCTTATGGCCACTGCGAGAAGTCTAAAGAAGGAGAAGCAACGGCTAAACGCAGCACAGGAAACGCTCAATCGCAGATGGAATAAAGTGCTAGACACTGAAGAAAAGTACGGCGACGATCGCCATACAAAGAGCTATCCAAAATGCAAGCTACTGCCAGAATTCGATGATGAGGCCGTTCCACCAAAGAACAACACGGCCAGGAGACCAGACAAACCACTTCATAGCCGCAACAGAGCAGCTACCGACACCGAACATGATTTACGCGAGCTCCTTGATAAGAAGGCCGACACGGCCAGGTCCATCTACGGATCTAAAGGACACACCCCGGCGCGGGACTATGGTCACCAAAACAATCATACCGATCGGATACCAGTTCGGAATAAACACCAGACACAACAACATCCGATTGCATGCCACAACACGTCCAGATACAGAGGGGCTGCTCCCCCTTGTGCTTCACCGAAGAAGTACTGGACCATGAATTTCCACAGGGTTTTAAACCTGTGAACATAGAGGCATATGACGGAACGATAGACCCAGGGGTCTGGATCGAGGATTTTATCCTGCATATACATATGGCTCGTGTAGATGACCTCCACGCCATCAAATACCTGCCCCTCAAG
Organism: Triticum aestivum; assembly: GCF_018294505.1. NCBI lineage: Eukaryota > Viridiplantae > Streptophyta > Magnoliopsida > Poales > Poaceae > Triticum > Triticum aestivum. The sequence goes on from NC_057810.1 coordinate 347,410,548, forward strand.
TTGAAGGGACCAGCTCTACACTGGTTGAAAGGCCTCCCCGAAAATTCAATTGGAAGTTCGGAGGAACTCGAGGACGCTTTCAGGGCCAATTTTCAAGGGACTTATGTCCGGCCTCCGGATGCGGACGATTTAAGTCACGTAATCCAACAGCCCGGAGAGTCTGCCTGCAAGCTTTGGAACAGATTCCTCACTAAGAAGAATCAAATTGTCGATTGTCCGGATGCGGAGGCCTTAGTGGCGTTCAAACACAGCATCCGAGACGAGTGGCTCGCCAGACACCTCGGCCAAGAAAAGCCAAGGACAATGGCAGCCTTAATGAGCCTTATGACCCGCTTTTGCGCGGGTGAAGATAGCTGGTTGGCCCGTAAAGGCACCAGTGACCCAAGCACATCCGAAATAAGGGATGGCAACGGGAAGCCACGGTGGAATAGAAACAAACATCAAAACAAGGAAGGGAGCCCGGACAACACAACGGTCAACGCTGCATTCAGGGGATCTCGACCTGGTCAGCAAAAGAAGCCATTTAAAGGCAGTAATGAGGGACTGTCCGGTCTGAACAGAGTCCGAGACAAACTGTGCCAAATTCATGGCACCCCCGACAAACCTGCGAACCACACTCACAGAGAATGTTGGGTCTTCAAGGAGGCCGTCAAATTAAATGCCGAACACAAGTGAAGGGAAACACCAAGTGAAGATGAAGATGAACCTCGCCAGCCAAACACTGGGGGACAGAAAAAATTCCCACCAGAGGTAAAAACGGTAAACATGATCCACGCGACTCACCCACTCACGAGAAGGCACGAATGCGCGCTCAGAGACGCATACGCTATAAAGCCGTCGTACCCACACCTAACCACTGGTCGGCTTGTCCGATCACCTTTGATCACACGGACTGCCTGACTAGTATTCGGCGCGGAGGATCAGATGCCTTGGTGCTCGACCCAATAATTGACGGATACCATCTTACCCGCGTCCTTATGGACGGCGGCAGTAGTCTCAGTTTAATATACCAGGACACTGCCCGCAGGATGGGGATAGACTCATCCAGAATCAACCAAAGCAACACCACCTTTGAAGTGGTGATACCAGGCGTTGAAGCCTACAGTAGGGGCTCCGTCGTACTGGAGGTAACATTCGGCTCCCCAGGCAACTCCAGCAGCGAAGAACTACGCTTCACCATCTCACCCTTCCGGAGCGGCTACCACGCATCGCTTGGGAGAACGGCCTTCGCCCGCTTCAACGCAGTACCGCATTACGCCTACCTCACACTCAAGATGCCCGGTCCACGAGGCGTCATCACCATTAACGGGAACACAGAGCACTCTTCACGCGCGGAGGAACACGCGATGGCCCCATCGGCCGGACCCTAAGCAGCCTCCAATACCAGAAAAGCATGACTGGTCGTTAAGACCATGGACACGGTTAGACGAGTCCGGCAGCCCGGATAAAACTGAGCCATGGCGCCGTACATGTAATCCCATAGTGGACACTAGGGGCTATAAATATTTAATACAGCCCCACTCTTGGCTCAACCTTATTGGCAGGCCAACATCTTACACTTTTACTATCCATCGCATGCTTACGTTGTACTCTTATACACGAGTTTTCTTTTTTACAGATAACATTCGCGTGATACCCTTCCAAGATACGGCACAACGGAGACAAAGGCGCAGACGTCCAGCAGGGCCCGCTCAAAGGTTTCTCTTTAGATTAAGCCCCTGTGTAAACCTTTTTTATTGCCTCTTGTTGTTTACACATCCCATGGGTACTATACCCACAGAGGATACTATCGTTATTGGCATTTCGTCACGACAGACTAATGCACGTACCTGGAAATACAGGGTTTATAATGAAAGGGCATTCTTCAGCCCATTTTCTGTTATAAAGTCCGAATACCTTCGGGAGTGTTCGGCGTCACGAGTTTGGTCTTATATGCATCAGCTCCGAATCATGTCTTTGGTCAAATGTTGGGTTTGCCCGGCTCCTGGTTTGCGGCCTTACGTTCCGTTCTTATCGGCTAAGGCCGCCAAAGGAGAACTACTGCGATTGTGCCCTGGTTATTCCGGACGAGCACCTCAGTAGAGAAAGCCGTAAACTGACTGTCATGATGCAGCGAGAGACTGTTCAACCACTCGAAGACTTACCGGAATCTTTAGGATTCCTCTGCATTAACGAAGGGCCGTTTCCCGGTCATGTACATACGCGCCCGTATTTGGATGCACACAAAAGTAATAGGGGCTACATAGTAGCCCCACTGTCAAACTCCTATGGCTAAGTGAAAGTGTTACAACTATATAGTCCGGTTGCCTAGTTCGACGTGCAATCACCTCCTTAATGGACCAAGACGTTGGATCAAGTGTGATTATGCATATTTTTTCACGAACACCCCCACATTGTATGCGTGGGGGATGAAGCCAACGACTGCTAACTTTCAGAATTACACATATACATAAAAACGGCCGCACAAGAGGCACAACTATTACTTTCGGGCACAAAGTATAAATATGGCCTCATAATCAAAATAACATTGTTTTTACCATGACACGATTTGTCACTCGAACATGACATTCTTCGAGCACTGAGCCTCTACTAGGCGAGCACCTTCTGTTGCCTGCTCCAAGTAGTGCTCGACCAGATCCTGGCCTCCCGCCGGATTCTGGGTCGCAATGATGGTGGCCTCCATATCTGTCCAATATGCTTTAACGCGGGCAAGTGCCATCCGTGCACCCTCTATACACACCGACCTCCTCATGGCATCGATTTGAGATACGACACCAAGGAATTGTTGCACCAAACCAAAATAACTGTCTGGCTTAGGCCCCTTCGGCCAAAGATGGTCTACCGCATGGCAAGCCCGGACAACCTATGAAGCTCCACCAAAGCAGCCATCTTCTCATTCAACGGCAATGGACGCACATGAGCATTGAATTGGGACCAGAACAGCTTCTCCATTTCTTTATCACCTTGATCCTCAAAAAACTTGGCGGCATCAGCTGTACTCTTCGCCAAGACCGCATAAGCATCTGCAGGACTCCAACGTCGATCCAGGAGAGCATACTTCGGATTCAAAAACTTCATCCGCAACAAGTAGGGGCTCCCGGACGCGATTTTTCTGTCCTGTCAAAACTCCTCCCGCACATCCCTGATATCGGTCCGCATCTCCTTGGCCGCATTAAGTGCCTTGTTCAGGTCAGCCGAATTGACCTGATTCTCCTTTTCAAGGAGCTCATACCGGTCGGCGGCATTTTTCAACTCCACAGCCATTTCAGCTATTTTGTCCTCGCTTCGGCGATGAGCAGCCTGTTCGGCTCTCAACTCTTCGACCGCCTTTAGGGCAGCCGCATTGCTAGCCCAAGCTCGTTCCTTGGCCTGGGCAAGTTCTTCCCTCAGGGCTTCCACGGCAGCAGCACCGTCTGCAGTCCAAGCATGTTGCATTAATATTATGCTTCTCTCATATTTTCCTATACAACATAATAAGGAAAGCAGAGCACATACCTTGCGACTTGTTCAGCCGCTCGTTCACCAGTGTGATATCGGTATCAATAGATCCAACCTGCCTCCTTAGTTCGGCAACTTCAACGGACTGGTCGGCTACTAGATCCTTAGATACGTGCGCATATGTACAGCGCAATCATTACTTACACAACATGATCCTCCGTTTGCCGCCTAGGGCGGGCAACCAGAGTCTTAGGGGCTACTATCCATATGGAGCACACCTAGCGCGTGCCTCACTGCCAAAAAATTGTGTATTCTTCACTACATACCTCAAAGCCTCTGAGCAGGCTCGTAAAAGCTTTATTCAAACCGCTGGTGGCGGATGAAATCTTCTTGAGCACCGTGCTCATTAATGAAAGGTGCTCCTCCGAGAGCACAGCTCGCTCTAGAAGGCCTGTCAGTATTTCCGACCGGACACCGAACTATGCTGGACCCTTCTCATCGCCCCCCGTGGGAGCCGAATGCTCCGGGCTCAGGGTGGCTGAAGGATTAGCTTCTGGCTTCGGAAAATCTGGACTCCTCCGTGATGACACCTCGGTGTCGCCCGCCTCATGAGGCCGAGAGGTTGGTGGGGTCTCACTCTCCATCATCTCTGGAAGGAGATCCCCCGAAGACGAACTCTGTTGAGAAGAGTTGCTAGCCAGACTGCAAAGAATGGATCCTGGTTAGTATACTCGGAGAAAAGTAGTACCTTCGAATTTACGGTTAACTTACAGCTCGGTGGAGGGCTGGTCCGTTGGCGGGCATGACGTGGTGAGGACGCCCATCGTGGCAGAGCCCCCTGGTGATACCTTTTTCCCCTGCTTGGGCATCCCCGTCTCCAAGTCTTCGGAGGCGGCCCTCTTTTTCCCGCACAGGGAGGAGGCTTTAGACTCGCCTTCCCGACTATCCTCCTTAGGGGAGGTAGCAATTCCCCCAGTTTGGATGCTTAGTGTGTGAAGTTCGGCTTCTCTGTTCTTCCCTTCGTCTTTCCCCGAGGGCATTTGGCTGAGCACCCAGCCAAGCATCTTGGCGATGGTTGGACTAGGCGAGCTTTCGGGAAGTGCCGCCGGACACCTGATACTCTTCGCCTTGCTGAGCCATTCTTAGCCACGGAGGATTTTCAGAATAATGACTATGACAAATATAAACGAAGTGTCCGGCTTCAAAGTTACTTACTTGGGTATCTAGGCGATTGCAGCTTAGGCCCGCATCCTCGGTGGTGTCCAGACACTTTACTTGTGGTCAGAAGAATAATTTACACATCCCTTCGAGCTTCAGGCCGAAGAAGTGCTTAATAGTCTGCGGACCGTCTGGATTGAATTCCCACATCCGGAGAGGCCGGCGTTTGCACGGCAACATCCGTCAGATTAGCATTACTTGACTTATGCTGACAAGGTTAATGTCCCTCTCAAGAAGCTCCTGGATATGGCTCTGTAGTATTGGTACATCACTAGCGGGCCCCCAATTCTTTCCTATGTCGGTCCATGACGCCAGTTGCGACTGTCAGGACCCCGACTCAATGCCACATCGATCTAGCATGTAACACCTCATACCACTTTGCGGACTCATGCACGGTATTCCCACGGGTGTCGCCTTACCTTTGCCCGGGACCGTTTGCGCCTTTTGGCACACGTATATGATAGTGTCGCTAGCATCCATATGATAAGGAGCCCGGGCTGACATGGCTAGTCGTAAACCCAAAGTGGCACAAACCTACAGGGACAGACATCCATGACCCAGCATCGAACGTGTCGGTCATCAGCGAGTGAATCCAGGCTGTAGCACTAGGCTAGCAGGACTCCGGTGAACCGGGCTGTAGCGGGCTAACAGGACACCGGTATTCATTGCGTGACATTTCCCCTAAGGGACAAACACAGGAACGAAGAAGGACACATGCCGGCCAGCCTAAGTGTTCTGGAGCAGTAGCAAGCTACCATGGCTGAGTGGAAGCACTAGGAGACATTTCCCAGTAAGAGAGTCTACCAAGGATAAACAACTAGATAGTCAGATCCCACACATACCAAGCATTTCAATAGCATACACACAATATGCTCGATATGTGCAAATACAACATGGCATCACAACATGACTCTACAACTCAAGTATTTTATTCAATAGGCTCCGAGGAGCGAGATATTACAAACATGGGTCTCTCGACCTAGCATTCAGAGCATACAAGTCAAAGCACAAGCGGAAGCTTAACATGTCTGGGTACAGACATCTATAAATGAAAAGGCTGAGAAGCTTGACTATCTACCAGATCCTGCCGAGGGCACAAGATCTTAGCTGTGGTAACAAGCTAAACGTCGAAGTCCACGCGGAACTCCTAGTGAGACGGAAGTCTCTGCAAAAACGTAAAATAGGCAAATGTGAGTACAAATGTACCCAGCAAGACTTACATCAGATCTAGCTACATATGCATCATTATCAACAAAGGGGATGGTGGGGTTTAACTGCAGCAAGCCAGCTTTGACTCGGTGGCTATCCTGAACTACGACTGCAAGTAACTCTTTTGCGGTGGCGCACACGAGTCCACATATTCACCATATCAATACACCACTATGGCTCCGCTCCCGTCTCCCTACGAGAAGGCCATCCATAGCACTCACGCTTATCTTGCGAGTTTTAGAGTATCCACTTTCACTTGTGTATGAACTGTTATAGGCAACCCAGAAGTCCTTTACCGCGGACACGGCTATTCGAATAGATGATGTTAACCCTGCAGGGATGTACTTCTTCACACACGCTCTCACCACTTACCGCCATTTACACGACATGTACTCGGCAACCTTCAAGCGGAAGCCCAACGTGGGTGTCGGCCATGACCTGACTAACCACACAAGTCTCTAGTACAGGTTTATCGCCTATTATGGTTCCATCCGCGAGGAGATTCGGCCGGAGTTTCGCTCACAGCCCCAAACGATGTGTGCAGGGTTCCCGAGACACCAAACGGGTGCCCGGTACACCGTGCCACGGTGTATCTACCGCATCATAGCCCACCCCGAGGGTTAGCGCTACGCACGGCCTCCAACAAATATCCTACAAACACCAGAAACTAGTTGCAACAACTTGACAGAGAGCAAGGGCAGTTAATAAGTCGAGAAGGTCCATTGGTTTCGGGCCCAATGCGTGGTAGTAGCTGTTCATGGATCACAAACACAGAACTCAGGTCCTGAGGACGGTTTCAATGAGACAACCCACCATGTACTCCTACATGGCCTCTCACTGCTACCTTTCCCAAATCGTGTTCACACACTTAGCTCACACACAGTAGGACATGTTTATCACCATTCCAATTCATTCCCGATGAATCAGACCTGACTCAACTCTAAGCAGTAGCAGGCATGACAAACAAGCATGAATGAGTAGGCGCATCAGGGCTCAAACAACTCCTACTCATGCTAGTGGGTTTCATCTATTTACTGTGGCAATGACAGGTCATGCAGAGGAAAAGAGGTTCAGCTACCGCAGCATGTTATAGTTGAATCGATGTTGTCCTAATGCAGTAAAAGAGAGCAGGAGCGAGAGAGTGGGATTGTATCGGAATGAACAAGGGGGTTTTTCTTGCCTGGCACTTCTAAAGATAGTATAGCTCTTCATCGGTGTCATCGATCTCGTCGTCGGTATCACGTCTAACGAGAGGGGACAAATACCGGCAACACAGAAGGAAACACAATCAATGCAATACACAATATGATGCATGCTCATGACATGTCAATATGCTGTGTGTTGGGCTAATGGAACTAAAACCAGAGTGGTTTGATCTTATTTGAATCAAAGATTCAAATACAAGCCTAAGCTATGAACTCATATAAGTGCATTATCATGTTTCATCTAAACAGCAAGGTTAGGTTGCTCTAACATGCATGAAGCCCATATAGATGGAAAGGTTGGATTTTTCTGATCATTTTTCATATATAAATCTTTGCATTTGGAGTTATAGATTAATTTCTATGAATTTTTAAAGTTAGCAAGATTTTCTGGAATTTCCTATATAAGAATAAATTCAGAAAAGGATTTACTGCGTCAGTATGACGTAGGTGTGACGTCAGCAGGTCAACTGGGTTGGCCAGGTCAAACCTGACCTGTGGGACCCATACGTCAGTGTCTCAGGCTGGTTTGGGTGGATGACAGGTGGGACCGGTCAACGTTGACTTGACCAAAGTCAAAGCTGACACATGGGGTCCACACGTATTAGTACTAATCTTAACAGAAAATTAGACTAACCTAATTATGCTCCGGGACCCACATATCATTGACACAGGCAATAACTAAACATGATTAGCACCTAAACTAATGGTGCCACGTCAGCGACTGGCGTTTAACCGCCGGCCACGACAGACCGCTTCTGTGCCTGCGTCGGGTTTGCTCTACGGGACACCGTTCGAAGCGTGTCTGGGTGCATTGGAAAGCTCTTGCTCCCGCGCGTCGAACGGTGCGGGTACTGGGTCTTGGGGAGGCTGGAGCTCGCCGGAGTGGAGCCCACGGCGGTTGCCGGAGCTCGGGATCGAGCGGCGCAGCACTATGGTGCACGGGAAGACAAGCTGGTGGCGGTGTTAGCTTGCTGCAGAGCTGCTGAGCATGTAGCCGTGCTCAGGAACGAGCTTTGCTAGATCTTGTTACAGCGGCAACAAGAACGGCGGCGGCCGGCTCTCGGCTCCGGTGGAAACGGTGGGTACACGGCGCAACAGAGAACGGGGAGAGAGGGGAGCGGTAGAGGAGCTCACAGTGAGTCAAATGGGAGGGTCAGCGAGCTCGGGGAGGCACCGGAGGCAGCAAATCGACGATGACGATCTCCGATGGCTGACGAGGGGAACGGCGGTGCTTGCAGCGTCCAGGGGCTTCCGGCGTCGGGCGGCTTGGTGAGGAGGAAGAGAGGGATGATGCGGAGCTCGTGGGCACATCGGTGAGGCGAGGGGTGACCGGTGGTCGCGGCAACGACGGGCGGTGGGACGGCTGCGCTCGGGCATGAGAGGGAGAGGGAGCAGAGGAGGGGAAGAGCTCGAGAGAGAGTGAGGGGCGGTCGGGGAGGCTGCATGGCGTGCGCAAGGCATCCAGGGCGGCGGGGACGCAGGCAAGCAGGGAGCTCGCGTGGCGCGCGGAGCGCACGCGCGTGTCGGGCACGCGCCCTGTCCGACTGGCGAGAGGACAACGACGACTGGCACAGGCCAATGGGCTGGGCCGTGCTGGGCCATGCTAGGTGAGCGCCATGTAAAACTCTCTATCTCTACTTTCTGTTTCTGTTTTCTATTTTTATTCCTCTGTTTTGAATTAGTAAAAATGCTAATTCATTTTTAAAACTCCTGAGACAAATTGTGGACACTAGTTGGTTTATTCCAACGGCCCACAAATTATTCCAGAATATTTGGGGCATTCTAAAATATATATAGAATTCAAATGCCCCAATTCAAATACATTATGATTTAATTCAAAAATCCAGGAGTGACCTATAATTATATTCATCATTTTTGGCAGAGGTTTTCACCTTAATCAGAAATCATGAACATTTCCAAAGGGCATTATGGGTCATTGAAAAAGTATTTTAGTAACCCTAGTTGGTTTGAGTGGTGCTGGGGTTTCTGCCATCCCCATTTCAAGTTTCCGAGAAAATTAAACATGATGATATGACGATCATGCAAGGACAAGCAAAGGCTAAGCTAGGGCTGTGACAACTGACCCCCACTAAACAAGAATCTCGTCCCGAGATTCAAGACGTGAGGTAAGAAGACAGAGGGGCACAAGACCAACACAATCTTCACGATCCAGGTTGCACTTCATAAGGTTGTTGATTCGTTGCATACGTTGACCTTGACATCCTCGCTTTTGAGATCTTCATCCACGCATTGACAACAGAAAGAAACTCTACTAGGGTTGATCTTCTCGAAGATCGAACTATACAAGATCAACTCGCGGGATGAGATGTTGAAACATCTCGAGTTGAGACACAAAACACATCGAGAGGGATGGAAGAGCAAACAACGGGGTTTGATTTGGTGGGCAACAATTCCACATTTAAGAAGGTGGTGAACGGTTATCAACGTAGCGAGGAGTTGAGTTGCCATGATACCATAACGGAACATCTTAGAGGAGGTGACTCGTAGAATTATTACCTTAAGTGGCAAAAAGAATTACCTTTGATTCAGAGATCATTGAAACACTTTATACTAGCTTAAGGCAAATTGTAATCGATCATTTGAAGGAGTCCGGATGAATGACATACCCAGACTAATATGGATGATGTGGATTACCTTGTTGAAGACAATGCATGGGATGACTTTAGTAACTGGGGAGAAGCTCAACAGTAGAGAGTGAGTCCACTGTTTGAAAAGTTATAGCATAACCGAGGAAAACTGGGAGCAATCCCAGTTAGTGCCAGTGATAACACCTGGTGCTTGTGTGTGCTCTCAAGAACTTGAGCATTTCCATATTCATCAAGGTTTTACCAATATCCATGTCAAGGATCCTGGCAACACAACAAACCACCAAGATGAATAGTGATGGACGTTGCAGATGCAAAGGAAGATAACACCTTCTCAGATTTCACCTTAGCGAGGCCAAGGGATCAAAATCAGGATGATCGATCGAGAGACATTTAGCACTCCGCTTCTAATGTTCTCCTTGATGTACTAGCGTATCCCATTCATAGATATGGTTTGATATCTAGAACATCAAGTAAAAGGTCGAACTTCGGAAACACAAAATCCATAAGGGACAACTAGGGAGTAAATCCTACGAAATCCCTATGGGGAGGTGGTCAATTTCTTCAACCAAGATACTACAATAATAGGCCTTCCGGCTAGGTGTGTTGGCCACAACATCCACTTTCCGGGTTACAGAAAGACCAATGTTATAGTTCTTGGAAAATGCTCCAACCATCATATCTGCCTGAGATTCAGATCTGGTTGGTGTCAGGATATTCCAGACTCATCAAGTCTCGGAATAAAAATGAAAGTTTGCAACACAAATCGACGAGACTACGTTGCGAGATTCTCAGAAAATGGACTACGGTAGTAAGCTCCAAAACATGAGCTGGTTCTGCTACAAACATGTGGACACGCTGCCTCAGGCAAGCATGACCAAGTAGTAGTCTTATAATAAAACACTACCGAGTTCAGGAGGGGAACCATCATCGAGGATAACGAAGTCCTAACATAAGTCATGATTAACTCTTATGAAGGAAGTCCTTCTCCTTGAACAAATCAGTCAGTGGCTTGGTGTGCTAGGGACACATATAGAATGAAGGTTGCAAGTCTCCATACCACAGAATACTTCGCACGTATGCATGACTGACTTGGAATGGTTCCAGAGGAAGCAAAGCCAACTTTCTCGAATTCACGGCGGCAACTTGCATCAATGCACATGAATTAGAGAAAGTCACTTCTTTCATCCGAGCATATGCTTCATGCACGGGACATGAAGATAATGCTTATAAAAGTTCCCGACACTAGCTGGATGTTCAACATGAATCATGGATGAAACAAAATGCTGCTGATGGGCTCAACAACAATTCATCCAGGTTTCCATAAAAATGGAATTCCATAATTATGAGAACAAGTGATAGTATTTGTCAGACCAAAGGATATAATGGTGTATGCTCGAGGGATCAACCACGAGTAAGACAACATTAAGAACATCGTTGGTTCTGATTTGATTTGAGGATAGCCCACACTCAAACCAAAGTTTTGGCAAGACAATAGGTCCAACAACTGGTCACGAGGATCAATCGATGAAGATATCATCTTTCTTCAACACACTTACAAGATATCCCTTAAGATGAACTAAATCGTATAAGCTTCCATCTTCAAACTCTCCAAGTTGTTGTTTAGCTTGACCAAACAGCTTAGGGGTACCCAACACAGACTCTTTGAGAAAGGGTGGTTTACAAGAAACCAACTTGATCACGAACTCCACATAGCGGTCAGGTGACAACCTGGTAACACTTCAGAGAAGATATTCGAGAAATCACGAACCACCGATATGTTACTAAGCTCGAGAACAATCTTGCTTTTCAGGGCAAGACGATATGATCAAATAAGCAAGGATTGGCACTATCCTAACTCATTGATCAGAGAGTGCACCGGAAATAAGGACTAGGTAGCACAATCATACTTAGGGTGATGATTCAATAATCAACATGCTAAGAGTTAGGTCATTGTCCTTTAACTACCAAGCAACGGAGTTGCTAGGAGTATAGATTTCAGACATCACGATTCACTTGTCGGTATTCCGGTTGCAACAACACGGGGACCGAGAAATGAATAATGATGGATAGAAGTATCACTACATCAAGAATTCATAGGATGATGTGCAATTCCCATGACATTCTTGATATAAAGATGGTAATACTCCAAGGTAGAGTAGAACAAGAGCTAGATTGGCATTTTGATCCAAGGAATACAACTACTTTGACTAGTCCAAGAAATGGACGGGGTGATGGAGTTTGTTTCTCCTAGTCATTCCGGAATAGAACGGCTTGACAGACCACAAGAACAATAGACAATGACGAACATGATGGCACAACTATTCCTGACTATCACTTGATAGAAGGAGGCCAGGATACAACTAAAGAGGGACAACTCAAAGGAACATATGTTTTTTTGAGTTGTGGATGCATAGATTAGTATGTCGAGCAAAGCTCAACATTTCTTCCGGATAACCCATGCAGAAAGGTAGGACTGGCAGATTCACAATGCAGAATGGAGAACTCATCAAGAGCACTCTGGTTGTGATCTTTTGGTTCAAAGAACTTCTGCCAAGAATGGTTCATGGTATTTGGAAGAAGGAAAAACCACGGCCTCGACGACTATCGCAAAGGTTACTAATAACCTAAAGGAACTAGCAAACACTATCAACATGAAATAAGTAGGGTGAATCTCGGGTTCAGAAACCCAGGAGTAGAATACCTACTACTAGGTAGCATCACAGGATGCTTTCGAGAATGATGGCCAGAATGATAATGTTGGGAACACAAAACATGGCTAGATTACTAGATGATCCTCTAAGACACCTATGGTCATAACAATAGTTCCAACATATATACCGAGGCAATAGAGTACCTCAACACACCGGTTAGTGTGCTTATTCTGACCAAAAAGGACATCAGAACAGAAAGAAAGGATTTGCAAATGCATCAGACTATTTAGAGACCTGGGATGACTCGGACAGCATAACGGTTGTAAATGCTCAAGATGATTTGATACATTCTGCAAAAATGGTGGCATAACCACTCAGAAGCCCAAAATTAAGGTTCCGAGACCAACTATGAATACATGGAGATAGTAGGAACTGAACTGAGGCTTAAATCCAACAATCTTATAAGTCTACGGATTAGTAACACGTGATCCTGATAGAAAGAAGAGAAAGCCTAGTTCCTTAACCCCGCAGGAAAAGATAAGATGACTCGCATCAGAGGGCATAAGGGATAAGGAGTAAAAAGAGCCTTATGTTCCATCCCACAATTAATTCCCCTACATATAACTAAAGCATTTCTAGACTCAACTTCGACCAGTTTGGCTTGGTAAACCTACAGGCAGTCAGGCTCTGATACCAAAGCTGTCAGGACCCCAACTCAATGCCACATCGATCTAGCATGTAACACCTCATACCACTTAGCGGCCTCAGGCACGGCATTCCCACGAGTGTTGCCTTACCTTTACCCGGGACCGTTTGCGCCTTTTGGCACACGTATATGATAGTGTCGCTAGCATCCATATGATAAGGAGCCCGGGCTGACATGGCTAGTCGTAAACCCAAAGTGGCACAAACCTACAAGGACAGGCATCCATGACCCAGCATCGAATGTGTCGGTCATCAGCGAGTGAATCCAGGCTATAGCACTAGGCTAGCAGGACTCCGGTGAACCGGGCTGTAGCGGGCTAACAGGACTCCGGTATTCATCGCGTGACATTTCCCCGAAGGGACAGACACAGGAACGAAGAAGGCCACATGCCGGCCAGCCTAAGTGTTCCGGAGCAGTAGCACGCTACCATGGCTCAGTGGAAGCACTAGGAGACATTTCCCGGTAAGAGAGGCTACCAAGGATAAACAACTAGATAGTCAGATCCCACACATACCAAGCATTTCAATAGCATACACACAATATGCTCGATATGTGCAAATACAACATGGCATCACAACATGACTCTACAACTCAAGTATTTTATTCAATAGGCTACGAGGAGAGAGATATTACAAACATGGGTCTCTCGACCCAGTATTGAGAGCATACAAGTCAAAGCACAAGCGGAAGCTTAACATGTCTTTGTACAGACATCTATAAATGAAAAGGCTGAGAAGCCTGACTATCTACCAGATCCTGCCGAGGGCACAAGATCGTAGCTAAGGTAACAAGCTAAACGTCGAAGTCCACGCGGAACTACTAGTGAGACGGAAGTCTCTGCAAAAACGTAAAATAGGCAAACGTGAGTACAAATGTACCCAGCAAGACTTACATCAGATCTAGCTACATATGCATCATTATCAACAAAGGGGATGGTGGGGTTTAACTGCAGCAAGCCAGCTTTGACTCGGTGGCTATCCTGAACTACGACTGCAAGTAACTCTTTTGAGGTGGCGCACACGAGTCCACATATTCACCATATCAATACACCACTATGGATACGCTCCCGTCTCCCTGCGAGAAGGCCATCCATAGCACTCACGCTCATCTTGCGAGTTTTAGAGTATCCACTTTCACTTGTCTATGAACTGTTATAGGCAACCCAGAAGTCCTTTACCGCGGACACGGCTATTCGAATAGATGATGTTAACCCTGCAGGGGTGTACTTCTTCACACACGCTCTCACCACTTACCGCCGTTTACACGACATGTACTCGGCAACCTTCAAGCGGAAGCCCAACGTGGGTGTCGGCCACGACCTGACTAACCACACAAGTCTCTAGTACAGGTTTATCGCCTATTAGGGTTCCATCCGCGAGTAGATTCGGCCGGAGTTTCGCTCACAGCCCCAAACGATGTGTGCAGGGTTCCCGAGACACCAAACAGGCACCCGGTACTCCGTGCCATGGTGTATCTATCGCATCATAGCCCACCCCTAGGGTCAGCACTATGCACGGGCTCCAACACATATCCTACAAACACCAAAAACTAGTTGCAACTCCTGGACAGAGAGCAAGGGCAGTTAATAAGTCGAGAGGGTCCATTGGTTTCGGGCCCAATGCGTGGTAGTAGCTGTTCATGGATCACAAACACAGAACTCAGTTCCTGAGGACGGTTTCAATGAGACAACCCACCATGTACTCCTACATGGCCTCTCACCGCTACCTTTACCAAGTCGTGTTCACACACTTAGCTCACACACAGTAGGACATGTTTATCACCATTCCAATTCATTCCTGATGAATCAGACCTGACTCAACTCTAAGCAGTAGCAGGCATGACAAACAAGCTTGAATGAGTAGGCACATCAGGGCTCAAACAACTCCTACTCATGCTAGTGGGTTTCATCTATTTACTGTGGCAATGACAGGTCATGCAGAGGAAAAGGGGTTCAGCTACCGCAGCATGTAATAGTTGAATCAATGTTGTCCTAATGCATTAAAAGAGAGCAAGAGCGAGAGAGTGGGATTGTATCGGAATGAACAAGGGGGTTTTGCTTGCCTGGCACTTCTGAAGATAGTATAGCTCTTCATCGGTGTCATCGATCTCGTCGTCAGTATCAAGTCTAACGAGACGGGACAAATACCGGCAACACAGAAGGAAACACAATCAATGCAATGCACAATAGGATGCATGCTCATGACATGTCAATATGCTGTGTGTTGGGCTAATGCAACTAAAACCAGAGTGGTTTGATCTTATTTGAATCAAAGATTCAAATACAAGCCTAAGCTATGAACTCATATAAGTGCATTATCATGTTTCATCTAAACAGAAAGGTTAGGTTGCTCTAACATGCATGAAACCAGTATAGATGGAAAGGTCGGATTTTTCTGATCATTTTTCATATATAAATCTTTGCATTTGGAGTTACAGGTTAATTTCTATGAATTTTTGAAGTTTGCAAGATTTTTTGGAATTTCCTATATAAGAATAAATTCAGAAAAGGATTTACTGCGTCAGTATGACGTAGGTGTGACGTCAGTAGGTCAACTGGGTTGGCCAGGTCAAACCTGACCTGTGGGACCCATACGTCAGTGTCTCAGGCTGGTTTGGGTGGATGACAGGTGGGACCGGTCAACGTTGACTTGACCAAAGTCAAAGCTGACACGTGGGGTCCACACATATTAGTACTAATCTTAACAGAAAATTAGACTAACCTAATTATGCTCCGGGACCCACATGTCATTGACACAGGCAATAACTAAACACGATTAGCACCTAAACTAATGGTGCCACGTCAGCCACCCGCGTTTAACCGCCGGCAACGACAAACCGCGGCTGTGCCCGCGTCGGGTTTGCTCTACGGGCCACCGTTCGAAGCGTGTCTGGGTGCGTTGGAAAGCTCTTGCTGCCGCGTGTCAAACGGTGCAGGTGTTGGGTCATGGGGAGGCCGGAGCTCGCCGGAGTGGAGCCCGCAGCGGTTGCCGGATCTCGAGATCGAGTGGCGCAGCACTATGGTGCACGGGAAGACAAGCTGGTGGTGGCGTTAGCTTGCTGCGGAGCTGCTGAGCACGTAGCCGTGCTCGGGAACGAGCTTTGCTAGCTCTTGTTACAGCGGCAACAAGAACGGCGGCGGCTGGCTCTCGGCTCCGGTGGAAACGGCGGGTACACGGCGCAACAGAGAACGGGGAGAGAGGGGAGCGGCAGAGGAGCTCACAGTGAGTCAAATGGGAGGGTCAGCGAGCTCGGGGAGGCACCGGAGGCAGAAAATCGACAGCGATGATCTCCGGTGGCCGACGAGGGGAACGGCGGTGCTTGCGGCGTCCAGGGGCTCCCGGCGTCGGGCGGCACGGTGAGGAGGAAGAGAGGGACGAGGCGGAGCTCGTGGGTGCGTCAGTGAGGAGTAGGGTGACCGGTGGTCGCGGCACTGACAGGCGGTGGCAACGGCTCTGCTCGGGCATGAAAGGGAGAGCGAGCAGAGGAGGGGAAGAGCTCGAGAGAAAGTGAGGGGCGGTCGGGGAGGCTGCGTGGCGTGCGCGGAGGCATCCAGGGCGGCGGGGATGCAGGCAGGCAAGGAGCTCGCGTGGCGCGCGGAGCGCACGTGCGCATTGGGCACGCGCCCTGTCCGACTGGCGAGAGGACAACGACGACTGGCATAGGCCAATGGGCTGGGCCGTGCTGGGCCAGGCCAGGTGAGCGCCAGGTAAAACTCTCTCTCTCTGCTTTCTGTTTCTGTTTTTCTATTTTTATTCCTCTGTTTTGAATTAGTAAAAATGCTAATTCATTTTTAAAACTCCTGAGACAAATTGTGGACACTAGTTGGTTTATTCCAACGGCCCACAAATTATTCCAGAATATTTGGGGCATTCTAAAATATATATATAATTCAAATGCCCCAATTCAAATACATTATGATTTAATTCAAATACGAGATATGGTGGATAGCGTCCAGGGCTAGATCGTGAAAATCTAACCCGTAATAGAAGATGAGCCCCCTCACAAAAGGATCAAGGGTGAGGCTCGAGCCGCGGAGGAAGTGAGGAACAAATACAACGCTCTCGTTAGGCTCGGGAGTCGGGATGACCTGCCCTGGAGCAGGAAGCCTGTGCTGGATATCGGCAGTCAGATATCCGACCTCCCTAAGTCTCGCAATGTCCTCCTCTTTGATCGAGGAGGCCACCCACCAGCCTTGAGGGTTGGATCCGGACATATTGAAGGATCTGGGGTGTTTGAGCTTGGGTCTCGGGTGTTAGAACTCGAGATGCGAAAAGGCGCAAGGGTGGTGGAAAAGAGGCATAGGCTCGGCCCCTATATAAGGGGGGTGAATATCAAGAGTCCTCAGCATGACCGCTTGAGACTTATCCAAAAACACACGGAGTCATGCCAATAGTCGTCGTGGGGTTGCGCACGCCCGTATTGATGGAAGATCCCGTAATAAGGGGAACACTATCTCTGCTCCAGCAGGGCATGGCAATAAAACTGCCTCGCAGCGCGAGTCAATGTGGCCCAAGGAACTATGGTTCGGGTTGGGCCAAGCCACGATGCAAGGGCACGACGTACGAAGACTGCCAGCGGGTCAGATTTAGGCTGTGCTCCCTACGGTGGTATGTGAAGATCATCTTGTAGGTCCGGATGCGGTCTAAGTGTTCGATAATTACTTTGGAGTATTCGGAGATGGAACCCGCCTTGCAATGCCGAAGACAAGACTGCACGCCGGACTCATCGTCATTGAAGCCTGGTTCAGGGGCTACTGAGGGAGTCCTGGATTAGGGGGTATCCGGACAGCCGGACTATATACTTCGTCCGGACTGTTGGAGAGTGAAGATACAAGACTCAAGACTCTGTCCCATGTCCGGATGGGACTCTCCTTTGCATGGAAGACAAGCTTGGCGATCCGGATATTATATTTCCTTCCTTGTAACCGACTCTGTGTAAACCGTAGCCCTCTCCGATGTCTATATAAACTGGAGAGGCTGGTCCTTAGAAGGCCGATCACGATCACAATCATAATCATCATAGGCTAGCTTCCAGGGTTTAGCCTGTACGATCTCGTGGTAGATCAACTCTTGTACTACTCATATCATCAGTATTAGTCAAGCAGGAAGTAGGGTTTTACCTCCATCGAGAGGGCCTGAACCTGGGTAAACATTGTGTCCCCTGCTTTCTGTTACCATCAGCCTAAGACGCACAGATCGGGACCCCCTACCCGAGATCCACCGGTTTTGACACCGACAAGGAACGCGCGCGGGCTTGCCCTATGCCAAAACAACGAACCCACTGGCAGCGGTATGGGGGCGCCAGGAGCCGTCATCCTGAGGCTAGCCTGCAGCACCCCGGCTCTGCCGCTCATCATCCTTAGCGCCTGGTCGTGCCAATTAGGGGGTGGCCTTTCAGTGCAGCTCCAAGAGGGGTCGCCTACGCCGGACATGTTCCGTGAAATGCACCTTTGGTCGGGCGAGCGGTGTCTCGTTCTAGATCCATGCCGCGAGGTCCTCCGTGCTCTCCTCGGAAGGGCGAGCGAACAACGTAGGGGCTAGCTAGAACTCTCGATGACGTTCGTGACGCTGAAGAGGTGTAGAAAGGTGATATGCCCTCATAGGTGGCGTCGAGCAGCTCGGCAACATAGCCGAGTAAAGCGTCGTCCCCGCTTTCCGCCAACCTGCAATGCAGCAACTCGCGCGCACGAGGAGCATGGTACGCGTGTTGCCCTGCTCCCGGCGGGTGCGTAGGAACGTTGCCATGGAGTAACCAGAATATCGCGCGGTGAAACGAGCGCGGCGCCGCACAAAGGGAGGTGGGGTAGCTCGTACTGCCAACGGTCGACTGCCCTGGCGGTCAGGGCGGTCACGAGGAATGCGGAGTGATGAGCCCTGTGGCTGGCAGGCACCGCTTGAGCGGCCATGACAGCCAAATGCTTGGCGTCAGCTTAGGGACCTTCCTCCATGAAGGCGACAGAAGTGGGAACGGGGCAAAGGTGGGAGAAAGAGCCTCGACACGCCCCTACCTGGCATGCCAAATGTTGGATTCAGGGCTCCGCGGACCCGAGGAAGGTTCAAACTCTAGGGCGCGTGCAAAGAAGTCAACCTCCCCAGCCTACAACTCACTACTCTCACAGCCTCGCTCGATGAACAAGAAAGGAAAGAGACACGGCAATTTACCTAGGTTCGGGCCACCTTGCAGTGTAAGACCCTACTCCTGCTTTGGTGTGGATTAGCCTCGCGAGGGGCTGAGGATGAACTAGTACAGAGGATGAACAAGCTCCTGAGGCTTGGTTGTGTGGTGGTGAGGTTTCAGCCCCCCTCTATGGTGGTGGCTAACCTATATATATAGAGGCCCCGGTCCTTTTCCCCCAAAATGTAGGCGGGAAGGGATTCCACAATGGCCCGTTTGAAAGGGGACAAGAAGGACATCTTATCCTGATGAAAGGTGGTCTTCGCGTGCAAATCTCCCAATCGTGACGCCATGGTGGGCTCGGCGATGACATCCGTCCTGCTGTCCTGGCGGTCTTGGTCTTGTAGCACAGGAATGGAAACCTTTGGCTGATTCCTCGGGACTTCGCGCCTACGCTTGCTTCCTTAGCACCAAAGAGGAAACATGTTGCCCTGTGCCCGCTGGCGCCAGCCTGGCCTTGGTTGTGAAAACATAGTATAGCGACAAGAAAATGCATGAGCAATAACATTTTCTTCACCCTTCTTGAGTTTAATGACATAAGGGAAAGTCTCAATGAATTCAACCCATTTACCTCAGTTTTGCTTGACTTTTAATATGTTTCAATGATTTATAAAAAATCTTTGGCCATAAATAATGTTGCTATGTTTCTAAAGTCTGAACAAGAGTATATAATTCCTTATCATAAGTAGAATAGTTTAGACTACGCCCACTCAATTTTTCAGAAAAGTATGTGTAAGTGCATCTAGTGCCACCCCTAGTTGGGTTTGGAGTTTTGACGACAAACCTGGTTGAGGGACAAATGTGTTTGTGAGAATTGCAGGATAACACAGGTAGTAGTCCCTCATTGATTCGGTTTACCTACTGGGATGACCCCTAAAAATGTGTGAAGACATTGAAGACAATGGTGGTCTATGAGGCCATTCACGTTGGAGACTAGGACACGAGAAGACATTGAGTGAAGACTATGGAGCGCGAAGACTTAGTTGTTTCATTGTTTCCTTTTTCTTCTTTGTTGAGTCATAGGAACCACCGCACTATTAAGTGGGGTCCAAGTGAACAAAGTCAGAGTGACTGAAGTGATGCTCAACCAAATCCTATGTCTTCGAGCGAAGACAATGATAGCAAATCTTATCCAGAGTCGGATGAGTCAGCTTTACTTGTAGCCCAAGTCAAGTTGTCGCGTGTGTTTGAAATCTGACCGTTGGACACTTGTCAGTTCCTTAGTGACCCAGGGTCATTTCGGACAAATCAGGTCGGGTTCCCAAGTGGCTATAAATAGCCCACCCCCTACACCATAAATTGGTGGCTGCTCAGAGTTAGTACACGGCTTTTGTCGTTTGAGAGCAACCCACCGCCGAAGCTTTCGAGAGAGAATCCTTGCGAAGATAAAGCCCAAACCACCCAGAGCCCAAAGAGTGTTTGGCATCACTGAAGTCTTTCTGTCCGCGTGATCTGAAGACTTGTTACACTTGAGGACTGTGAATCCTCCAGCCGGTTAGGCGTCGCATTCTGAGCATCCAAGAGTCATTGTGTATTGCCGGTGAACGAAGTCTATGAAGGTTCGGAAGTCTACCTTGAAGACTTACCAGAGTGATTGGGCGGGACTAGGTGTCCTTAGCTCAAGGGGAATAAGGTGAAGACGCGGTCTTCTAAGTTGAATCTTAGCCTCCCTAACCAGACGTACAGTTGTCACAGCAACTAGAACTGGTCGAACAAATCCCTGTCCTTCTGAAGCCACTTGTTCTATCTCTTACTTCTCTCTACTTACGGTTTGTCTTCCTGAAGTCATTGCCTGCTTGCATTATCTATTTGACTTCACTGTGTGACTACCTATTCTGATTGGCTTCATACTATCTTCCATCCTTATCTTTATTACCTAGCTGCTATTAGTCTTCGTGCTTTCACTTCATTGAATACTTGACTATGGCTTGTCTAGTGTAGTTCACCTTCCGCTGCATTCGAATAGTATTGTTTCTATTATTTGTCTTCAAAACTCCCATGTTTTGAAGACTTTCATAAAAATCGCCTATTCACCACCCCCCCTCTAGTCGATAACTAGCCCTTTCAATTGGTATTACAACAAGGTACTCCCTTGTTCTGTGTGATTCGGTTTAACCACTTGGAGTTTAGCTATGTCGACTGCAGGGATAATCAAAGTCTTTGCTGCGTGCCCCATCTTCGATGGCATTGAATATCCCTACAGGAAGAATAGGATGCACATGCATCTTGAAGCCATTGATGTCGATCTATGGTATGACGTCAAGAATAGCATTCCCAAAACTGGTGAAGGTGTCACCCCTGCTGATCTCAAGAAGTTTATTCAACTGGACTCTACCGCCAAGAACATCATCTGTGGTCACCTTACCAAAGGACAGTATGTCCGTGTGAGTGCTTTGGAAACGTCGAAGCTAGTCTGGGACTGGCTCTCCAAGGTCAATGAAGGCGTCTCAACTCAGCGAGATCAATGGGTCAGTACTCTCCGCAACCTCTTCAACCACTTCAAGAGACACGACAAGGAGAATGTCCAGCTCACGTTTGATCACCTCACTGATATCACAAATGAGCTCCAAGCACTCGGCGGCACTAAGATCACAAAGCATGAGATAGTGAAGACACTACTGAGATCTCTTGACACCTCATTTGACACCTTAGCCCTGATGATACAAGAACGCCCTGATTACAAGTCTCTCGATACTTATGACATACTTGAGACGCTCAACACACATGAGTACCAGCTATCTGAGAAATGATATAGTAATGGCCCCAACTATGGCCGAACTCGCGCTTTGAAGGCAAAGGTTGCTGCTTTCTCATCTGAAGAAGAATCTGACTGCAGTTCTGGTGATCCTGAACACATTGGAAAGGAACTCGCTATGCTTGTGAACATGTTCCAGAAATTCACCAAGAAGAAAGCCTTCAGAAAGTCTTCACGATCCAGCTCAAGGAATGATGAAGCTTCTGCCTATGACCACAACAAGAGAACCTGTCACAAGTGCAAGAAACCTGGTCACCACATCTCTGACTGTCCACAGTGGGACAATGAGAAGAAGAAGAAGAAGAAGAGAAAAGAATATGATTCTGATGACAAGAAGAAGAAGAAATCCTCAAAGTCTTCTTCCAAGTCTTCATCACACAAGAAGTGTTCATCTGGCAAGGCCCGTGCTTTTGTTGGCAAGGAAATGGATTCAGAGGAGGAGTCAGCTTCTGAGGAGGCGGAGGTGGAGTCTGACTCTGGTGTTGCGAGTCTGGCTCTAGCTACAGCCTACGTCGCCAAGTCCATCTTCAACACCAAAGACAATGGCTCCGTCACCAACGCTGATGATAATGACAAGGATGACTCGCCTCCCACCTACTGCTTCATGGCACGTGGTGCCAAGGTAAAATCACGCGATGCTTACTTTCAAACATCAGGTGAAGATGACTCTGGTGGTGAATCCAAACCTAGTTACAAAACACTTTCTAAAATTGCAACTGCACAACAGAAAGCTATGGAACATAATCAAAAACTGTTAGACAAAAGCGATGACCTGTTGGACGCGGAAATGACCAAGTCTCAGTCCTTAATTGAAGACATCAAAAATCTTCATGTTAAGTACCAGGAACTTGAAGGTTGACATGAATCGCTCTCAACTTCTCATGAAAAGCTTCCCTATGATTATCTTCAAAGGAAGCAGGAACTTGAGAAATTGAGATCGGATCATGAAGATCTTCAAAAGGAGAATGAGTCACTTCGCGCTCAACAGATCAGTCCCGCTCAGGAAGGACTTGAACCACCATGCCTAAAATGCATTCAGCGTGATAACGCTGCTTCTGTTGCTGAATGTTCTACTGCTGCTACTTTTGTAATATCTTCAACTACTGTTGTGGTAACTAACCCCTCTGCTGAGGATACCACTACTATTGCTGATGAGAATGCTAGGTTGAAGACACTGCTTGAGATAGGGATGTACAAAAGTCTCAAAGGGCATCAGACATTATGTGACGTCCTCAAAAAGCAAATTCTGAACCGAAACCCTAGGAAAGAGGGTGTTGGGTTCGAGAGGAAAATGAATGTTGATGGGTCATACTGGAAGCCTGAGCAGTACCCCAAAACCACATGGGTTGCTGCAAAGGAACCCTCAGTAGATCAATTCACCTTGTCTGGTTTCACTTGTGCTAACCCCATTAACATTGATGAATCCTTTGATGCAAACTATAAACTGTTTAAGAATCAGAATGGTGAAGTGTTTGCCAGGTATATTGGTACTAACTGCAGGAATGGGCCACCTATGAAGAAGATATGGGTTCCCAAAAGTTGTCTTGAGAATCTTCCAGTGAATGTCACCATGACACCACCTGTGAAGAAGACAAATCCCATACCAAAGGCTTCATATGTTCAAAAAGCTTCATACAGACTGAGGACTCATCTGAGTCACCCTAACGTTAATGTTTTGCAAGGAAATCATACTTAGACCCATGAATATGAGTGTGTTTCCTCAAACCGCTATGTTCATAGAACAAAGAACTTTTCTGCTTATTCCTATGAGTATTATTCACCTCCTGTAAGCCTATTTACTAGGGCTCCAAAGCCAAAATTCACAGATGCTGCACTTAGACTCATTGCTTCTAAGCCACCCCTGAAAATGTGGGTGGTGAAGAAAACTTAAGTCTTTTTTGCAGGGAAAGGTCTCCAGCCGGAAATCAAGGCGTCTAAAACTAATGTTGGGGACCTTAAACATCTTGTGGGGCGCAAGATAAAATGCCCAAATGGTCTTACTATGTACTTTGTTCCAGGATTCCTTGACACTCATCCTATCTATCCTAACCAAGATTTGAATTTTCATGTTCCACTTGTTTGTCAAATGTTTATGCTTCACAACTCGCTTGGTGAGGCCTATCCCCCAAACTGCACTATAGGCTATGACACCTCGTACTTCAGAATGGATTATGGACAGTGGATGCACTAACCACATGACGGGCGATCGAAGTCTTCTAATGGATTCAACGCTTCGTCCATCAGACAAGAGTCACATCACATTTGCTGACACTAGTGAAAGCAGGTATTGGGACTAGGCAGAGTTGCAATATCAAGGGATCAGCACATGGATAAAGTGATGCTTGTTGAATCCCTTGGGTTCAACTTAATGTCTGTCTCAATGCTTTGTGACTTAAACATGATTGTGCTATTTGGAAAATATCGATGCCTTGTACTAATGGAATCTGACAAGTCTCTAGTCTTTGAAGGGTATCGGAAAGATGATCTATATATGGTAGATTTCTGAGCATGACCACAGATGGCCGTATGTCTTCTAGCAAAGGCTTCAGAATGCTGGCTTTGGCATCGAAGGCTAGGACATGCTGGCATGAAGGATTTGCACACTCTCATGAAGAAGAAGCATGTCGTGGGCATCGAAGTGTCAAGTTCAAGAAGGACCATCTATGTGGCACCTGCGAAGCTGGAAAGATGACCAGGGCCAAGCATCCCTCGAAGACAATCATGACTACATCTCAACCCTTCGAGCTGCTCCATATGGACTTATTCGGCCCTACTCACTACTCTACTCTCACTGCTACTGCTTGCCTCTATGGCTTTGTCATTGTTGATGATTACTCTAGATATACTTGGGTGCATATAATCCTCTACAAGACTGAAGTGCAGGATGTCTTCAGATGCTTTGCCAATCGTGCCATGACGAACTATGGCGTCAAGATCAAGCACATCAGAAGCGACAATGGCACTGAGTTCAAGAACACCAGCCTCGACCTCTATCTGGATACACTGGGTATCACTCATGAGTTCTCTGCTCCTTCTACACCTCAGCAGAATGGCATCACAGAGCGCAAGAACAAAACTCTCATTGAGATGGCCCGAACAATGCTTGATGAGTACATGACTCCATGGAAGTTCTGGCCTGAAGCCATTGACACTGCTTGCCACATCATCAACCGTGTTTATCTTCACAAGCTTCTAAAGAAAACATCCTATGAACTCCTAACAGGTAAGAAGCCAAATGTTAGCTACTTCAGAGTATTTGGTGCTAGGTGCTGGATCAAGGATCCACATCACACTTCAAAATTTGCACCAAAAGCACATGAAGGTTTTATGCTTGGTTATGGAAAGGATTCGTACTCCTACAGAGTGTTCAACCTCTTTCACTATAAAGTGGTTGAAATTGTGGATGTGCGGTTCGATGAGACTAACGGCTCGCAAAGAGAGCACCTGCCAAATGTGCTAGATGAAGTACCTCCAAGTGAATCTATCAAGCAGATGGGAATTGGAGATATCATACCTTCTGAGAATCAAACTGAAGAGGAGCTTGTCATTTCTGCACCTAATCAACCTGAAGACAATGCTCAGCCTGAAGACAATCCCCCAAATAATGACATTGATCAGCAAGAGCAAAATCTTCGTCCTGCTCATCCTCGTGTTGCAAATGAAGTTCAGATTGAGAAGATAATTGACAGCTTGAATGCACCTGGTACACTCACTCGTTCAAAAGCAACTCAAAGAGCAACACAGCTAACCAACTTCTGTGGGAATTTTGCATTCGTCTCAATCTCTGAACCCAAGAAAGTTGATTAAGCCTTCATGGAACATGAATGGATTCAAGCTATGCAAGAAGAGCTTCAACATTTCGAGCTGAATAATGTGTGGGAATTAGTCAAGCGTCCTGATCCTCAGAAGCACAATATCATTGGCCCCAAATGGATATATCGCAACAAGCAAGATGAGCATGGTCAAGTGGTCAGAAACAAGGCTCGTCTCGTCGCACAAGGTTACACTCAAGTGGAAGGAGTTGACTTCGATGAAACATTTGCTCCGGTGGCAAGGCTTGAAGCCATTCGCATACTGCTAGCCTATGCTAATCATCACAACATCCTTCTGTATCAAATGGATGTGAAGAGTGCCTTTCTCAATGGAAAGATAGAAGAAGAAGTATATGTCGCACAACCTCCTGGCTTTGAAGATCCAAAACATCCTGATATGGTATACAAGCTCAACAAGGCACTGTATGGCCTCAAACAAGCCCCTCGTGCTTGGTATGATACACTCAAAGACTTCCTGAAGAGCAAAGGCTTCAAACCTGGTTCACTAGATCCTACTCTCTTCACGAAGGCATATGATGGTGAACTGTTTGTGTGCCAAATCTATGTGGATGACATTATCTTCGGCTGCACCAACAAGAAATACAGTGTTGAGTTTGGTCACATGATGCAAGAGCAATATCACATGTCCATGATGGGCAAGCTGAAATTCTTTCTGGGTCTCCAAATCCGTCAGCAACTCAACGACATTTTCATATCTCAAGAAAAATACCTCAAAGATTGCCTGAAGAAGTTTGGAATGCTAGACTGCAAAGGATACATGACGCCAATGCCAACCAAAAGTCATCTGGGTCCCAACGACAATGGTAAAGAGTTTGATCAAAAGGTATACCACTCCATGATTAGTTCTTTGCTTTATTTATGTGCATCTAGGCCAGATATAATGCTTAGTGTTTGCATGTGTGCCCGATTCCAAGCGGCACCAAAGGAATCACATCACTTAGCTGTGAAGCGAATTCTTCGATATTTGACTTACACCCCAACATTAGGATTATGGTATCCAAAGGGCTCAGAGTTTGATCTAGTTGGATTCTCAGATGTTGATTATGCTGGTGACAAACTTGATCGAAAGTCCACATCAGGCACATGTCCCTTTCTGGGATGATCTCTTGTCTGTTGGTCTTCAAAGAAGCAGAATCGTGTATCTCTCCACTGCTGAATCGGAATACATTGCTGCTGGATCTTGCTGTGCTCAGCTTCTCTGGATGAAGCAAACTCTCAAGGACTATGGTATCCATCTGAAGAATGTGCCTGTCTACTGCGACAATGAGAGTGCCATCAAGATTGCCAACAACCCAGTTCAGCACTCGAAGACAAAGCACATTGAAATTCGTCATCACTTTCTCAGAGATCATGTTATGAAGGAAGATATTGATATCATTCACGTCAAGACAGAAGAGCTGTGGGTTGATACCTTGGATGAGAAAAGGTTTTGCAAGTTGTAGTGTGAGCTAAATATCTTGGAATCCTTAAATGTCCTGTGATTAGGCACACATCCTAACACTTATGCATGTTGATGACTTAGATGTGCAACACACGAAGTAATGTATATCTTCAATCAATGAAGACATGCACTCTAAGTGTGAATACATTAATGCAGAATTTGACTTCAAAGCACCACGATAATTGTGCGCCGTGTCTGGGTCTAATACTTCCTATACGGTGGGTAACGCCACCACAAAACTGTTTCTCTTGGCGTCATGTTTGCAAAGTCTTCATATTTGATTTATCTTCATCCCTGGCTTATATTCAAGTTTATCTTCATTCAGTTGATTTGGCCTTATACTAGTTAAATACATATTTTTGTTCTGTCCTCTACAACATTCACTTATAGCTACGGCTTCGTGTTGAATCTTTTGAACTAAGTGAATGTGATCGGACCCTAACCTATCTATGCTTCTACCTCAACTCTATCTGTACAAATCATATGTGTTGTATTGAAAACTATCGATTGTCTTCACTGAGACCTTTCAGCCTTCACTGAGACCTTTCAGTTGAAGTCAATCTGACAAACATTTATATCTGTTTTTAATGCTATATCCTTTTTGCCTGAAAGCCGGAGAATTCGGAACGACCACCCCTACAACCAAGAGTGCGTGGGAACATGGAACACCTTCCAAGGTGTTGCATGCTTGCCACGTGTCCTTCAGATGTGAACCGCCAGGGGCACCTATGTAATTGCGCTGTGCCGTCTCTTTCCTGATAAATACCCATCACATCTCGGTAAAAAAATCTTCTTCCACCTCGCCACCTCTCACAAACCCTAGCGCCTCCACTAGCTTTCGACAACGCCAGCGACGAAGCGCTTAGCTTCCGCGACTTCTCCGAAGCCGGCCACGGACCTCGTCCTCTCCGCCGTCGCTGTAGGTGTCCTCCATTGCCAAGTTAGGGCACAGAAGATCGAACTGCTCGGCCTCCAACTTAGCTCTGTCTAGCAGTTCTTTGTGTGGTAATTAAATTTCACTTTTTTACCTTCTTTTTGATCTGATAGATTCATCCTTCATTACCAAAAGTGGTTTCTAGATCTCCGAAGTTGAATCTATCTCATTCTGCATCTCATACTCCGCCCAGTCTATTCACTTATGCTTCTTTACAAGTTAGATTCCGCTT
Source organism: Triticum aestivum (assembly GCF_018294505.1). Lineage (NCBI taxonomy): Eukaryota > Viridiplantae > Streptophyta > Magnoliopsida > Poales > Poaceae > Triticum > Triticum aestivum. The sequence continues at coordinate 347,438,953 of NC_057810.1, forward strand.
TTGTACTTATTCTTGGATTCGTAAAAATCTGGAACCAACTCACATTAAATAAGTGAATGTCTTCGCGTTATGAGGTCAATGTCTTCAAACTGATTTATCTTCAAAATCTTCTAAGAATGCATATGACCTCTTCCCCTTCCCTCGCACCTCTAATGCTGTCACAAGTACATGTCCGTGGGAGAATCCCTTGGTTCTCATAGTCTGCATTCGTTTGCAGAATTCTTACAAAGTCACATCAATTCTCCTGAAGCCTGTTCTTGTCTGACCAGCCATCTGAAGCCCTTGCAAGTACTGAAGCCTTTCAGAATAAGCTTCATGGCCACTGAGAAGTCAGCAAGAAAGGGTGGCAAGACAGCGCCATAGGAACACTTCTAAGGATTTGCCTCCAGATTTGCACGAGCTGTACAAAACAGACCCAGAGGAAACCTATACAGGATGCAAGAATCGAATCCAGTGGATTCAAAGATATTGAGCTGAGGAATGGTTCAAGTACCATTTCATCACAGAAGAATATGCAGAGAAGAATGCCATCAAGGGACCCTGCGGAGATATTATATACAAAAATCTACAACCCCAGTCCCTTCCTGAAGCCATTCAACGAGAATTCTATCCGTGCATGGTTCGCGGACCGCAGCCAGAGAATGCTGACCCTTCTTCTCTGCTGTGGTGCCGTGAAGACCATCTGTCCAAGCGCAACTACCAGTTCGCCAAAGACTATGCTGCGAAGAACAAGAAGGCATTACGACTTGACTTCAACCCTGGTCCTTCTTCACCTCGGGAAGATGGAACCCGTGAACCCAATGAGAACAGGATCAACCCCTTCTACAACCTTGGAGGCCTCATCACACACATTGTTGTCCAAGGTGCAAAAGTGGATCATTCTGATGATGATGCTGACACTGATGATGCTCTAGCTCCTACTCCTAAGCGGCAGAAGCAAAAGAAAGCTAAGGCTTCAAAATCACCTGCTACTCCAAAAGCTTCTCGAGTGAAGCCATTGGCAACTGCCCCTTCTGCTCCCAGTAACACCTCTGAAGATCTCTCTCGCATCTCCAAGAAGCGCGAGAAGCCACAGAAGAAAACTATTCAGAGATCCAGTCAAGCACTGACACCAGCTGCCGTTTTGAGGAACGAATCTGAAGCCATTGATTTGTCTTCAGATGAGGAGTTTGGTAACGATGCTCTTGAGCAGCTGATAAAGAGCAAGCAAGAGGCGGAGATCTTCAATGATCTGCCCCTCTTCGATGTGAACATTTTGGACAATTTCATTGATGAGTGGTTTGACAATCTAGATCTCAGTTTTGATGATCTTCAACTCCCCATTGGCATCAGCGTCGCCAAGGTTGTCAGAATCGTGATTTTGAATCGGATCGGAGCTCTGATGGTAGGATCGCAAATCGTAGAATCTTCACTATCAGGATCGTAGAAACGTAGATTCTATGAACTAAAATCGTAGAATCATAGGAGTTAGTTTGGATCGTAAAGTCGTAGAATCGTATAACAGAATCGCGATTCTGACAACCTTGAGTGTCGCCTTCCAAGGCGCAATTGCTCCTCAGCTGGCTCTGGCTCAGCGAATTGTTGAATTGAAGAACATGATTGACTTTGAGAAAGAGAAGTTCAAGAAGCATGTGGCCAAGCTTAGTGTGGCTGATGTTCAGAAATTCAAGATGATGCTGAATGACCTCAAGGAGGCGTTTTGTAAGAAACGCGAAGAAGCCAAGGGTTCAAGAGAGCGCATGAAAAATCTTGTTGCCATGTGTGTTCAGGCTTATAATGAAGCTGAGAAGCGCAAGGCTCTTGGGCGTCCTGGCACTGACCCAACTGAACCTCCAAGGCAGGAAGAACCTCACATTGTCTTCCCAGCCAGCATGACAGGCTCGAAGCCTAAGGTCCCCACAGTGGCTTCAGAATAGAAGAAAACCAAGGCAGCTGAAGCCGAAGCCAGGAAGCGAAAAATCAAGAGCACCACTGATGATGCACCAGCCCCCAAGAAGAGAAAAACCAAGAAGAGAGATCGGGCTGCTCCCACAGAGCCCCTTGTTGTCGAACCCATTGCTTTTGCTCACCCTGACCGTGAAAATCAAGAGCGTCGGTTGATAGTTCATGAGTGTGCTTCCACAGAGGTTCCTGAAGCTCAGGAAATTCCAATCATTGACCCCATCACGACTGAAGACATTGGTCCTCAAGACAATGTAGAAGATTGTCGGCGTTCTAGGAACGGGGTCCCCAGACTTGCCTGCCTGGGGCCTGCGGCGTGGCTCAAGTGGGGGCCCAGTGCAGCCCAGCTTCATCAGCTCAAGCTCAAGACCCTCACGAGGGGCCAAGCCTCGCGGGGTGGACGACAGGAAGCTTCCTCAGGAGCAGCCTCCCCAGGCAGTCTCGCGAGGAGGCGGAGAGATCAAGGCGGGGTACCTCCCGAGGAGCCCGTGACGCAAGCCATGACGATCGAAGACCAGGCGAGCGCCAGGCGGGTGCCGGCCTGCGCAGTGTCCTTGTTTCCCCTTCGGTGCAAAGGGGGCAAACACAAGCCAAGGCATCAGGCAAAGGTTACCGTTTCGGTGCAACAAGACCAATACCAGTAGAACGGCAGGATGGAGGTCATCGTGGAGCCCAGGACGGCATCATCGTGAGAGCCTTTGCCAGCCGAAGACCAACTTTAGTCAGGATAAGTGTACCAGATGTTCCCCTTCAAAGTGGCCAATTGTTGGCGCCCTTCCCGCTCATTATTCGGGAAGAGTCCCAAGGCCTCCCTCTACAAATAGGACTAGCCACCACAGGGTAGAGGCATCCAGAGGCATCTAGAGAACAGACCGGTCAGAAAGAGAGAAGCGACTGAACTCGCCCAAGCAGTTCATCGCACCAGCTCAAGAACAACCCATGGTGAGGCTATTCTCCCTTTATACTGTTCATCATCAGCCCCTGAGGCAATCCACCACACCACACACTGGAGTAGGGTATTACACCACAATGGTGGCCTGAACCAGTATAAATCTCATGTCCCTTGTGTGTTCATCTTTCTAGCCTAGATCCTTTGCGAGACTTTGATGCGTGAGCTGGTAGGGGAAAGATCTTCGTGTGCACCACAGTGTTCGAACCTCAAGGGTCTGCCGGAACTCGAAATCCAACATTTGGCGCGCCAGGTAGGGGTCTGCCAGAGTCATTTTCCCGATGCCTCGCGTTTTGTTGCCTCGCCACACCGATGTCAAGCGACCCAGCTGCCAATGCGACCGCTGGGTGGCGTGGCCCGCCCACGCCGTGCACCAGCCCAGGGCAACCTCAACCTTGCGCCGCAGGCAGCTCGCGCTCCACCGGGCACTGCGAGCCGCGGGCGACGCGGCCAAACACTGCTTGCCCTCACACCGCGGCAGGTGCAGTCAGCAGCAAGAGCTTCAAACCACGCCGCGGCCACAGCGCCGCACACCCGGCGGCAGTAGGCGAACTCCAGGGCTGCGCTCACGGTGGCCCGAGAGCTGCTACGGTGCCGGCTGCTGGAGGGCGGCCGCGACGTGTTCTTGGAGCGAGTAGCCGAGCTCCTGGATGCCGCCGCCTTGGGAGCACCTCCTTTGTGCGTCCAGCTGCCACCCCAGGTCCAGGGAGGGCCATATGGAGGCCCCATCCGTGCCCACACAACTCCGAGCGGACTCCAGGCCCTACTCAACGCCAACCCGGCCGTCAGCGTTGGGCGCCAAGTCGCGTCGGCCCCATCTCTGGCCGGTGAAGGAGCGCACACCGCGACCTTCGGGCTTGGCGCACCACCGCGCCATCACCCTCAAGACAACGCTCCAGGCCGGACTGCGTGGCATGTGGGGCACTACAGCGAGAACCGCGGGGCGGTGGCCCCAGAAGCTTATGTGCCCCACATGGTGGATCAAGAATGCGCTCTAGAAGAAGACCATGGCTCATTCCTCGGGCCAGGCCGGGGTAAGGAGACACCAGAAGCTGAGCCCTTTCAGGAACCCCAAGAGGGCCATGACGACCGCGCGGTGGCAGCAACTATCTGGTACCGCTAATTCCTCAGGAGCAAGCTTATGCTAACCATGGGTCGTAGAAGATACAGGTCGCCGCAGCAGATGGCTGCCCCAAACCTACAACCTCCTACCTCTCGGGAGGAGGGCACCAGGGGCTGCAGGAGAGGGGCCGAGATCCGGGGTCGTCCTCGCGGCGCTCGGCGCAAGGCGTTCTCAGGAGGTAGGCCCTCTGTCGGGGAGGTGCCTCAGGGCCTGCCCCCGGCAGAGGACCCGTGGTCGTCGAGGGAACCGCTGGCGACCGCTCTACCCCATTGGCGTCGTCCTTGGTTTTCGGTCGCCGTCAATGGCAGTAGAGTGTGGCGCAAGGTGGGGCCCTCGTTTGGCGATATGAAGCAAGGCCGGTACCTGTGAAGAAGGCCCAGTGCCTGTGAAGCTCGCCGCCCCATGACACTCTCACGTAATAATGAGTGGGGCTGTACACGCCCCGGAGTCTCCGGAGAGCCGCCATCGGGCCTCGGAGGCTCCCGCCCATGCCCAGTGACAGCACTTAGCTCCGCGCTGGTGAGAAGACGTCGAAGACTAGACTAGGTGCCAGACGCGGCTTTTTACTTTTTGCCTTTGATTCTGTTGACAAGTTTCTTCGATTTGAATTTAAGTTGGATTTGAGCTTGAGACTTGCATGTGTCTGGGGAAGGGGTGTTTAGTCTCGTTCGAGCAATCTCTCGTGTTCTGGTTCGGCTTTACGTCCCAAGTTAGCGTCAGCTACCTCCCTTCGCGAGCCCCTCATGAGCCGGGCCAGGCCGAGCACGTCTACTATCCGGACTGCTGTCGCCGCACCCTCTCCGGAGGTTCTCATCACAAGATCAATGGGTTCATCCCGAAGACACTCGAAGTGCTGCAGCCCCCGCAAGCCCGCTTGGGATTCGTCGGGGTCAAAAGGTAAACAGGTCAGCTGACCCATCACTGGGCCAGTAGCTAAGCTCACACGCAGCGTTACACTTACAAAGATATCAATCGCAAACCTTTACATGAGGGGCTTCCCCTCCCAAAATGCTCTTACAGTCTTCAGGGCCGAGCCCGAACCTTCTTCACGCAGGGTAAACAGCGGTGACGTACGATTAGTCAGACATATCACTTGTCGCGTCATCTAGGCGCCTCCAGAGGCGTCGCTGGCGTCACTGACATCATCACCATCACCATCAACACATCCACCAGCTGCAGGCGCGTCCACCACGCTGCCTTCATTGGCGGCCATGATCACGCCATCATCGTCAGATGCGAAGGCCCTGACGAGGGCGTCCACGTTATCTTCCACCCATTGCGCCAGGTCGCCCCGGATGGCTGTGGGCACAGGTGCAATGGCGGCATCGAAATCGAAGTGGGGATCCCTGTCCTGCAGATAGCTGAAGACACGGAAGAAGGCACGCCCAAGCAAGGCTCGGCTCCTCTCCTCGACAAGCCAGCGAGACCTCTCGGTGCAGTTCTCCAGAAGTGTCACCACGTCAGTGAAATATTGGAGGTTGCCGGCATAGTAGGTCTCATGCGGCACCTCGGCAGCAGCCTCGCAAATGTTGCCCAGAGCCATGTTAGCCCGTTCCCTGAGCGTTCGGGGCATGGGGGCATGCTCATGCTCGAGAACCCGCCTCTAACGGATCACATCCTCGTTCTGCCGTGCGATGGCCTCGGCGCCATCAACTCTCTGTCGGAGAAGAAGTAGCTCGGCGCAGGAAGAGGCCAGCTCCGCCTGCGCTGCGCCAATGGCAGCTGCGGAGGAGTCCGCCCCCGCGTCACTTCGGCCAGTTTGGCCCTGAGGGTCGAGGTCCTACCCTCAGCTTCGACCCTGATCAGCTCCAACCTCGCTTCGTATTTGCGTTCGAGATCCAAGCGAGCTTCCGCCATGCGGCGGTCGACCTCTTCTTGGGCTCAGGCTTCGCACGCAGCGACGTCATCCTCCGCCTGGATCACCAGGCGCTCCCTCGTCTCCAACCGCTCGAGGTCAAGGTTGCACTCAGCAGCCTCGAGCGTCAGTGCCTCCTCGTGCTTCTGGAGCTCCGTCTGGCCCACGGAATCCTCCTTCAGCGATACAAGGGCCGCCTGGCGCAGTTCCACTTGCTGCTCGCGGGAGTTCTCCAGGCTTGAAGCCCCCACGTGTGCTCCTCCGCATCCTTGCGTTGTCGGTCCGCCTCCTGGGCCTCCTCGATGGCCTGGGAGCAGGCCTCTCGCGAGGCTGCCAGCGACGCTTCAGCCTTCGCGTTATCAAGGTCACGCTAGTGACGTGCAAGGGCGATGGCTACCTTCAGCTTGCGCCTCTCCTCAGCGAGGCGCAGGCCCTCGGCCTCAAGGCGTGCATCCTCACCAGCAAGCTCTGCCCCGGTCCAGCTCACCGCATCCGCCGCCCCCTGAAGGAACTCTTGATGAAGGGCGCGACACTCCCGAGCGCGCCTGAGTATGCCTTCCGCGTCACCCTCTGCCTCTGGCATATGTAGAGGGCCCTGAGGCGGCATGCCCCCTCCCGGCACGGGGCTGGGGGCTAGCGCCCCATCGATCGCGTGACGGACCACGCCAGGGGCCCGGCCTGGCACCGGTCCGTCCCTAGAAGAGGAGCTCAAGATTGACTTCAGCCAATCTCCGTCCACGATCAAGGAAGGAGCACGGGGCAAGCTGGCTGTGCCCCAGGGGAACTCGTGAAGGGAGGACAACAGGCGCGCAGGCTTGAGGTGCCCGGCGGGAAGGGCCACTTCTCTGACTGAATGAGTGGCAGAGGTGCCGCTCGAGCTCGTCACGCCAAGGATCAGCAGCGAGGACAAGGCCTGGGGGGATGGCTCCTTGGCCGTCCTCACGAATTCAGCAGGAAGGGCCCTCAAAGGCCGCGATCAGCTGCAAGAACAGAGAAATAAAGGAGCAAAGAAAGAAGAGGACTTACTCGTCCGTGGCAAAGTAATTCCTGCGCTTCAATAGGCGGCAAGGGCGATCGTCACCGCCCAAGGCCTCCTTCCTCTTGCGGAGGGCCTCGAAGTCTACGCGAAACCGTCCTAAGCGCTTGGCACAGGGGTCGGTCTGTGGCATGGAAGAGGCGTCAAGGTGGTCAGCGCCAAGGGGATCGGCCTGAGGGACGCCACCGGGCGCCGCCTCATGAGGAACGACCAGAGCCTCAGGAGCCCCAACCTCAGGAGCCGTAGGCCGTAACTCCTCGCCTGCCACTGCTCCAGGGCGGGCTTCAGGAGATACCGCCTCCGGAGCTCCCCGCGGCGGCAACACCTCAACATCATCTCCTTCAGCTCCCGGCGGTTCTCGTCTCCACGCTCCATCGCCTGAGTCAGGGCCGCTGTGGGCGACCGAAAGAGCAACCACGGTGACTGGATTCTCGCGGGGCCCCCTGAGGCCAACCGGGCGCAGCCCCCACTCGTCGAAGCTGGGCATCTACTTCACGAAATCGGCCCTACCCGAACAAAGATACAAGAGGGCACGATCATGTCGAAGGCTGCCTGGGGAAGGATCGCCAGTCAGGACCTTGAGCATCGTCCTCAGTGCTTCAGGCGCCAGGTCTTCCTCCTGAAGCCACATGCAGTCTTTGTTCCCTGCAAAATCCCACATCCAGCGAGAGTGGCGCTGGAGGGGAGCAATGTGACACTGGAGGAACTCCTTCACCACCTTGGGCGCCGTCATGTCGAGCGCCCTCAAGCTCTCGAAGCGGCGCCAGACGAAGGCGAGCCGGGGGCTCGCGAGCATCTCATGACCCCAGCCTGAGTTGGGAATAGAAGGCAAGGTTGGGTGTGAGAGTAGGGGGCTGGGCACCCCGACATCCACGTACAGCCACCGCTCTCTGAACCTAGCCTTGGAGGGAGGAAGGCTGAAATCGATCCCTGAAGCAGCCGTCTCCGGCATGGCGAGGAAGCTCACACACCCCGAGCATTGAGCGGGGTCGCTCAGTCGGAAGGAGAAGAAATGGCGCAGCAGGGCAACGGAAGGGGGAATGCCCACCATTGCCTCACAAACAAAAGCGAAGACAGATTGAAGAGTAATGGACTCAGGCCCGAGGTGCATCATGTGGATCTGATAATGGGAGAGCACCACATTGAAGAAAGCGTAAAAGGGGGGAACCAGACCCGCCCACAGGGCATCGGCGAAGAACCGGACCTCCGTGACGACCCTATCAAAAGAAGCATGGGACGCAGGCCAGACCGTGGTCCTGCCGCACTCGTTGAAGATGGTGGCAAGAGTGGAGCGGACCTTTTTCAAGGCTTCGGGATTGAGTATGATTAACTGGTCAATGGCGGGGGCCACCGCTGGAGGCAAGCAAGACAACGACGCGGGCTTCTTCCCCTTTTCCTTGTTCGTTGGCTCCATGGCAATGGGAAAGGGGGGAGAGTTCGAGTTGGATTGGAGGCGGAGGTTGGAGCCTGAGGAAGAAGGAAGGGCAGGAAACACGCGGGCGGCAAAAGGGGAATGGCTGTGTACAACCACGGGTCCGCCTAGCCGGGCGTGATATGAGGCATCATGGGGAAGCGGAGACGCCCACGTTCAATCAATCGCCACGCGGCGCCCAAGGCCGCAGGCTGTTGGGGCCTGCAGCGCTTCACACTTGCCCCTTCGCTTCTCTGCTAAGACAAGTCCGGGCGCGCCTTGGGCCCGGAGGCTACTGTCGGTGTTCTAGGAACGGGGGTTCCCAGACTTGCCTGCATGCGGCCTGCAGCGTGGCTCAAGTGGGGGCCCAGTGCAGCCCAGCTTCATCAGCTCAAGCTCAAGACCCTCGCGAGGGGCCAAGCCTCGCGGGGCGGATGACAGGAAGCTTCCTCAGGAGCAGCCTCCCCAGGCAGGCTCGCGAGGAGGCGGAGAGATCAAAGCGGGGTACCTCCTGAGGAGCCCGTGACGCAAGCCATGACGATCGAAGACCAGGTGGGTGCCAGGCGGCCGCCGGCCTGTGCAGTGTCCTTGTTTCTCCTTCGGTGCAAAGGGGGCAAGCACAGGCCAAGGCAACAGGCAAAGGTACCATTTCGGTGCAACAAGACCAAGACCAGCAGAACGGCAGGATGGAGGCCATCGTGGAGCCCAGGACGGCGTCATCGTTAGAGCCTTTGGCAGCCAAAGACCAACTTTAGTCAGGATAAGTGTACCAGATGTTCCCCTTCAAAATGGCCAATTGTTGGTGCCCTTCCCGCTCATTATTTGGAAAGAGGCCCAGGGCCTCCCTCTATAAATAGGACTAGCCACCACAGGGTAGAGGCATCTGGAGGCATCTAGAGAACAGACCGGTCAGAAAGAGAGAAGCGACTGAACTCGCCAAGCAGTTCATCACACCAGCTCAAGAACAGCCCCTCGCAAGGCTGTTCTCCCTTTGTACTGTTCATCATCAGCCCCTGAGGCAATCCACCACACCACACACTGGAGTAGGGTATTACACCACAATGGTGGCCTGAACCAGTATAAATCTCGTGTCCCTTGTGTGTTCATCTTTCTAGCCTAGATAATTTGCGAGACTTCGACGCGTGAGCTGGTAGGGGAAAGATCTTCGTGCGTACCCTAGTGTTCGAACCTCAAGGGTCTGCCGGAACCCGAAATCCGACAAAGATGATGAAATCCTTCCTCAAATTGAGCGCCCAATGGTATCATCGCCTGTTCTCACGAACAACAAGCTCATCAGTATTGGCTGTCCTTTGACGCCAATCTCCCAGGATGTCTCATGGGCTGATCGCCCCCAACCAGCAACTCCTAGTCAAGATTCACCGAGTACACCCCGTCCTCCACCAGCGCAAGTCACCAGTGCGTTGGTGAATGATGATAATTACATGGAGACCACACCCTCGCCAAAGGCATCGCCCGTGTTTCAACGGATTCGCAAAGGTCTAAGGCCATTTATCTCCATGACCACCATCACAGAAGAAGATTCAAACCAGTCCAGCTCAGTGGCACGTCAAGTGTTCCCTGAAGATAATCCTTCTGTGACAGTTCCAATGTCTGAAGCTAATGCTTCTGAAGACAATCCGGCTACATCAGCCGATGAAAGACAAGGATAAGAAGAGCGTGTTGCTACTCCCCCTACCACCCAAGAAGTTGTTCTCGAGGAGAACGTGTTTGTGCCTGACTCTCCAGCTACTCAAGTGGAGGTTGAGAACCCTGAGGCGGCCACCACCAACACTACTGAAGTCAATGACATTGTCATGGCTGAAGACAATGTGGCGCCTGCAATGAACACTGTGCATGAAGCCAATGATGCACCTGCCACTAATGTGCAGCCTGACGCCATTGCCAATGCCTCTCCTCCTGTCCCGCCTCCAAGGCCTCATACCATTGAGCAAGCTTTCTATCAAGGCGAGCTGGTCACAGTAAGATGGCCAATTCTGGTTCGTCCGCCTGCTCCCGGACCTCAATTTGATTATCATGTGGAGCACAGGCCACCGGTTTAGAAGACAAAGCCCAGATTGCCACGGTTTCCAGGTACCGCATCAGCACTACGCTCATTCAATGTCAACGGCTTCATTGCACACAACACCTTCTTCGATAACGCCAAGAACCCATACTCCAAGCCAAGAATATCATCAGATCGATTCTGGAGTTATCAGAAGCGCAACTACTACTCCTGCGTCTTATACAATCAAGAGCGCATATTTCCGCATATGCGTCTAAATTCTGAAGCCATTGCTGGCCTGCCCTGCTTAGAAGAAGCACTTGAATGTTTTCGAGATGCAGGCCTGCTCCAGTTTGTTACTGATAAGGAGCATTGGAATGAAGAGCTTCTGCTACAATTTTATGCAACTCTCCACATTCGCGGCTACAATAGGGATCCAACGACATGGGTCCTTGAGTGAATGACAGACAATGTCCATCATGAAGCCAAAGCCTTTGATCTCATTGAGCTTACCGGCCTGTCCACTCCAGGCGAACTGTATGAACCTGGTTGTCAGCTTCACCATGATGCATTGGAGAGCATCTTTCAGAAGCCAGAGCCCAATATGAGCCAAATGCTAAGTATGATGAAGCCACTGCCCCAGGATGCCGAATATCCCAAGGAATTCTTTGTTGAAGACCTAGAGTATCTGCCCCGCACCATCTATCACATCATTAGGCGAACTCTATGGCCCATCGAAGGGCATTCCTCCTCAGCAAAGCTTGAAGGTGCAATGAAGACATTGGTCTTCTATATTCTCAATGGCAAAAGCTTCAATGCTCAGGATTTCTTCATTCGCCAATTTGCTCCATCTGGATCTAACATATTTGGTCTGATGTTTTATGCTCCTTGGATTATGCGTCTGATGAAGCTTCACTCTACCATTGACTATAATCCCTCTGCACGCAACCATCTCATATTTCTACCAGAGGTTGATATTTCCATTGAAGCCATCTACCCAGAGCTTGCCAAGGAAGCACTATATCTTCACAATGCAGATCATCAAAGCTTTTCCCAGCATGTTGAAGGTGTTCAGGTTGCTTCTCGTGTTTATCCTCTGGCCTGCAACACTCGCCGTGCATGCACTGAAGCCACAGAAAGCACTATTGCTCCAAGGCCTCGGAAGCGATCTCGTGTGCTCAATGACCGAGAGATTCTCGTGGCCTTGCATCAGAAACATGACAAGCATCACTACTGGATGAAGCGTCAAATGCGAAGCCTCTTGGTGGATGTCAATCGCATCCGAAATCTTGCCACCAAGAATGCCTTTGTCACTCATGAAACCTGTCGGAGGTCCTGGAAGAGTCTGACATTGCTAAGTGCTGAAGCTGATCTTCAAGACGATGGATTCACTGAGAGATTCAAGTTTGACTCCACTCCTCCAAGGAATGTTGTCTTGCGTCGAACCCCGTCTCTTGAAGATTTAGTGTACTCCTCCTCCAACCTTAGCGTGTATCGACACCGCACCAAGTTCTTCTGCACCATCAAACCTCAACATCGACCCTGCTCCTTCACCTACTCCTAATGGGAACGAGTAGAGACTATGTCTTCAAACATTTTTGCTCCTTACTGACAAAAGGGGGAGCAACATATGTTGATAGTCTTCAAGCGGGTACAGATGGGTGGTTGATATACTTTTTGCCTAGTGCTTACAACTCTCGCTTTTGATACATTTGGTTCTTTGAGTTGTAACACTTAAACTTCATGGTCGTCTGCTACTTTTTTCTGCTATTCTGTGATGCGACGATAAATTCCACATATGCGATGATAAATCCCGCATGAAGTCATTTCGTAGACATCCATTTTTCATTATGCATGTCATTATCCTTGTATATCTGTTCATGTATGATGTATTGTCTTCATATGTTGAAGAGGATCTCCACAAGTGCAACCTGCCATGTGCATTTGCATTCCAACGCAAAACATTTATATGCACATCTTCAGGGGGAGCCTTTTTTCCATCTATGAAGACAATATCTTAATCCTTTACAATTTCAAATACTTTTATCCCCGTTGAAAACTTCAACCAATTTGTCATCAATTACCAAAAAGGGGGAGATTGTAAGTGCATCTAGTGCCACCCCTAGTTGGTTTTGGAGTTTTGACGACAAACCTGGCTGAGGGACTAATGTGTTTGTCAGAATTGCAGGATAACACAGGTAGTAGTCCCTCATTGATTCGGTTTACCTACCGGGATGACCCCTAAAAATGTGTGAAGACATTGAAGACAATGGTGGTCTATGAGGCCATTCACGTTGGAAACTAGGACACGAGAAGACATTGAGTGAAGACTATGGAGCACGAAGACTTAGTTGTTTCATTGTTTCCTTTTTCTTCTTTGTTGAGTCATAGGAACCACCGCACTATTAAGTGGGGTCCAAGTGAACAAAGTCAGAGTGACTGAAGTGATGCTCAACCAAATCCTATGTCTTCGAGCGAAGACAATGATAGCAAATCTTATCCAGAGTCGGATGAGTCAGCTTTACTTGTAGCCCCAGTCAAGTTGTCGCGTGTGTTTGAAATCTGACCGTTGGACACTTGTCAGTTCCTTAGTGACCCAGGGTCATTTCGGACAAATCAGGTCGGGTTGCCAAGTGGCTATAAATAGCCCACCCCCTACACCATAAATTGGTGGCTGCTCAGAGTTAGTACACGGCTTTTGTCGTTTGAGAGCAACCCACCGCCGAAGCTTTCGAGAGAGAATCCTTGCGAAGATAAAGCCCAAACCACCCAGAGCCCAAAGAGTGTTTGGCATCACTGAAGTCTTTCTGTCCGCGTGATCTGAAGACTTGTTACACTTGAGGACTGTGAATCCTCCAGCCGGTTAGGCGTCGCATTCTGAGCATCCAAGAGTCATTGTGTATTGCCGGTGAACGAAGTTTGTGAAGGTTCGGAAGTCTACCTTGAAGACTTACCAGACTGATTGGGCGGGACTAGGTGTCCTTAGCTCAAGGGGAATAAGGTGAAGATGCGGTCTTCTAAGTTGAATCTTAGCCTCCCTAACCAGACGTACAGTTGTCACAGCAACTAGAACTGGTCGAACAAATCCCTGTCCTTCTGAAGCCACTTGTTCTATCTCTTACTTCTCTCTACTTACGGTTTGTCTTCCTGAAGTCATTGCCTGCTTGCATTATCTATTTGACTTCACTGTGTGACTACCTATTCTGATTGGCTTCATACTATCTTCCATCCTGATCTTTATTACCTAGCTGCTATTAGTCTTCGTGCTTTCACTTCATTGAATACTTGACTATGGCTTGTCTAGTGTAGTTCACCTTCCGCTGCATTCGAATAGTATTGTTTCTATTATTTGTCTTCAAAACTCCCACGTTTTGAAGACTTTCATAAAAATCGCCTATTCACCACCCCCCCTCTAGTCGATAACTAGCCCTTTCAGTATGCAACAGATTTACCATCTTGTATTGACACACCTCCTAATCCAATTCCACTAGCATCACACTCAAGCTCAAAAGTCCTATAAAAATTAGGAAGTTGGAGTAAAGGAGCATGTGTCAACTTATCTCTCGATACCATGAAGGCTTCTTCCTGTGCGGTACCCCAAACGAAAGGCACATCCTTCTTTGTAAGCTCATTAAGAGGTGCAGCAATGGTGTTGAAATCTCTCACAAAACGCCTATAGATACCAGGGAGGCCAAGAAAACTCCTTGCTTGTGTGACCGTTTTGGGCTATGTCCAACTCTTAATAGCTTCAATCTTGGCGTTATCAACTACAATTCCCTATGAAGTAACAACATAGCCAAGAAAACATACTCGGTTGGTGCAAAAGGTGCACTTCCCAAGGTTATCAAACAAACATGCATCACATAGAGCAATAAAAACAGCACGTAACTGCTCCACATGTTCCTCCAAAGATCTCCTATAAATCAACATATTATTAAAATAGACTACCACGAATCGTCCAATGAAAGCACATAAAAATTCATTCATTAATCTCATGAATGTAGTAGGTGCTTTAGTTAACCCCAAAGGCATGACTAACTCTCATATAAGCTAAACCTAGTCTTAAATTTAGTTTCCCATTCATCTCCCAATTTCATATGAATTTGATGGTATCCACTACACAAATCAACTTTGGAGAATATGGTAGAGCCACTTAATTCATCAAGTATACCATCTAGCCTAGGAATAGGATGATGATAATGAATTATAATATTATTAATGGATCTACAATCAACACACATATGCGATGTACCGTCCTTTTTTGGCACTAATATAATAGGAACAACATAAGGAGAAAGAGATTCGTGTATATAATCATTGTTGAGTAGCTCCTGTACTTGAGGATAATCTCCTTCATCTCCTATGGATTGATACGGTATGGTGCACGGTTAGGCAGTGATGCACCATGAATTAAGTCAATCTGATGGCCAATCCCTCAAATAGTTGGTAATCCCGCTGGCATGTCTTTTGGAAGGACATCGTGAACTCCTGCAAAATGTGAGTGATAGTAGGAGGCATGTCCTCGAATGAATAATGCCTCTTTGCACACGAAAGCATAGCAAACAGATTCGCTAATATCTAGATCATCAATATCAGATTTGGTGGCAAATAAACATCCATTTTTCAATTTCATTTCAGAGGCAACCATAGATCGTGGTTTCTTATTGCAACTTCTTGATCTTGCATTGATTTTTTCCTTGAAGAGGAAAGGGTGATGCAGCCAAGTAGAGATAAGTATTTCCCTCTGTTAAGAACGAAGGTATCAATCCAGTAGGACGCACAAGCAAGTCCCCAATATATGCACCTGCGCAAACTAACAAACACTTGCACTCAATGCGAAAAAGGGGTTGCCAATCCCTTCACGGTCAATTGCAAGACTGAGATCTAATATAGATAACTATAAAATATAAGTAAATGGAAAAGTAAAGTAAATATAAATAAATTGTAGCAAGGTATTTTTGCGTTTTTTATTTTATAGATCTGAAATTCTATGATGGAAAATAGACACGGGGCCATAGGTTTCACTAGAGGCTTCTATGAAGAAAACATATAGTGGGTAAACAAATTACTATTGAGCAATTGATAGAAAAGCGCAAAGTTATGACAATATCTAAGGCAATGTTCATGAATATTGGTATCACGTCCGTCGCAAGTAGACCGAAACAATTCTGCATCTACTACTATTACTCCACAGATCGACCGCTATCCAGCATGCATCTAGAGTGTTTAGTTCATAAGAACGGTGTAACGCCTTAAGTAAGATGACATGATGTAGAGGGATAAACTCAAGCAATATGATATAAAACCCATATTTTTATCCCTAATGGCCACAATACAATATGTGCCTCACTAACCCTACTATCACTGGGTGAGGACACCACAAGATTGAACCCATAACAAAGCACCTCTGCCATTGCAAGAAAAACCAATCTAGTATGCCAATCCAAATCGATAGATCAAAGAGAAATACAAAGCTATCTTAATCATTCATAAAAGAGTTCAGAAAAGACTCAAATAATATTCATAGATAATTTGATCATAAATCCACAGTTCATCGGATCTCAAGAAACGCACCGCAAAAGAAGATTACATCGAATAGATCTCCAAGAACGTTGAGGAGAACATTGTATTGAAGATCAAAGAGAGAGAATAAGACACCTAGGTACTAGCTATGGACCCTTAGGTCAGTGGTAAACTACTCACGCATCATTGGAAGGGAAGCAAGGTTGGTGTAGAGGCCCGCCGCGATCGAATCCCCCTCAGGCAGAGTGCCGGAAAAGGCCCCAAGATGGGATCTCACGAGAATAGAAGCTTGCGGTGTTGGAAAAGTATTTTTGATGTGCCCTCTAATGAAAGGGCAATATTTGGGAATTTATAGTGCTGGTGTTATTGTTAGGAGAGCCACGAGGGGCCCACAAGCCTAGGGGCGCTCCCCTGGGGTGCGCCCCTAGGGCTTGTGGCCTCCTCGTGGGTCTTTTAGCCTCCTCCCGAAGCTTCCTGGGTGTCTTGTTGTCCAAGAAAAATTGTCAAAAGTATTTTTCTTTTTGGACTCCATATGGTATTGATTTTCTGTAAAAGACAAAAACAAGGAAAAAACACCAACTGGCACTGGACACTAGGTTAATAGGTTTGTCCCAAAATTAATATAAAATAGCATATTAATGCACATAAAACATAAAAATAGATAATATAATACATGGAACGACAAAAATTTATAGATACGTTGGAGACATAACAAGCATCCCCAAGCTTAATTCCTGCTCTTCGTCGAGTAGGTAAATGATAAAAACAGAATTTTGGATGTGGAATGCTATATTTATCAATGTAATTCTTCTTATTGTGGCATGACTATTCAGATCCATAAGATTCAAAACAAAAGTTTAATATTGACATAAAAACAATAATACTTCAAGCATACTAATAAAGCAATCATGTCTTCTTGAAATATCATGGCGAAAGAAAGTTATCCCTACAAAATCATAAAGTCTTGTCATGCTCTATCTTCATCACACAAAATATTTATCATGCACAACCCTGATGACAAGCCAAGCAATTGTACATACTTTTAATGTTCTCAAGCTTTTCAAACTTTCACGCAATACATGAGTGTGAGCCATGGATATAGCACTATAGGTGGAATAGAATATGGTGTAGGTTGTGAGAAGAAGAGAAAAAGGGAGAAAGTCTCACATCAACACTACAATAAAAGACATATCCGTGACATTTTGGCCCGAACAAAAAAAACTATCATGCTTATGACACTCTATGAAGATAATTGTGACAAAAGCACGTATCATCATGGATGTGGTTGGCTCCTACTTCTATGACAAAAAATCATGATAGAAAATGTGCGTTTCATCCTGGGCGGGCTGGGAAAACACCTGCACGACATTCTTTGGGCCGTCCATGATGGAAAAAGTCATGGTCGAAGCGAGGGCGAGCAAAATTTCAGGTAATTCCCGGTTACGGTGGGTGCTCGGGGCCGAGTGATGCACGGAGGGATTATGTGTTTCTCTCGTACACGTATGCGTGTGTGTGTGAGGCGTTGGGCTCTAACTGAACCCGAGTGAGGCATTCGCTTACTGAACCCGAGCGATTGCACTAGCTATGTTACTCAACCTGAGCGATCGATCCCTTGGCAATTAATTGAACCCGACCGATTCCTTCGCTACTGCTGCTAACTGAAGCCGATCGAAACCTGCTGCTGCCTCTTGCTGAATAGTGATTGTTGTTGGGGGTTCAATGAAAAGTTCCCGATGGGGGTTGGATGAACAGGACCCCATGGTAGTAGAGGATGTTGTCGCTGGATGAACAGGACCCGTATCGCGAGAAGGCCGCCACACACCACCTGATCGAGTCGATTGGGGGTGGATGAAAAGGACCCCGTGGAGGGCTGGTTGAATAGTAGTCAATGGAGGGTGGATGAATAGGACCCCGTGGAGGGCTAGTTGAATAGTAGCCGGTGGAGGTTGGATGAACAGGACCCCATGGATGAATAGTAGCTAGTGGAGGCAGGAGGAAGTCGACGGTGGATGAATAGTAGTAGGTGAAGGCTGGAGGAAGTAGTTAGTGGATGAACAGTGGCCCGTGAAGGATGGAGCGAGGCAGTAGACGATGGATGAGCAATAGGTCGTGGAGTCCCGTTTTGCGGTGCGCCACACCCCTCCCGATGAACAGGACCCCGTTTGACCGTAGGCACTCCAACACAAGTTTGTTTCCTTCATTTTGCAGTATGCCACACCCCTCCCTATCAACAGGACCCTGTTTTGACTGTAGGCACTCGAACAAAAGGCTGTTTACTCCGTTCTGCGGTACGCCAGACCCTTCCCAATGAATAGGACCCTGTTTTGACCGTACATGGTCGAACAGAAGGTCGGTTTCCTCCATTTTGCGGTATGCCAGACCCTGTTCCGGCTGTTCTGTCCAAGCCGGTTGGCTTGCAATGAATAGGATGCGTTCCCACCCAGTGGCTTCGCTCTCGATGAATAGGACGCGTTTTGACCCAGTCACTTGGCTCCCGGTGAACACAATGTTGTTTCCTCCGTTCTAACCCAGTCGGTTAGCTGCCGATGAACACGACAACGTCGATGACGTCTGTTGCCTCTCCATGTACATGAGCCCTGGTTGTAAGTATGCGCACTTAGATGTCCGAGACTCCGCTCGTATGTACGTATGTAGCCGTATTTACTTTCTTGCAGCGTGGTTGTACATCGTGTACAAGATATATATAGACGGGACTGCGTGATATGCTACGTCCGCGCCTCTACTAAGACACGTGCATCTCCTTATTCAACCACGGTTCATCGCTACAGAGAGTGTGATCGACCAGTATGTATGTACACGTTCGCTACCAGACAGACAACCCTAGGTATGGTTTGACCCGGTGGGTCCCAGCTGTCAGGGAGGATAAGGAGGCACTTCCTTGCGTGCGAAGATATAGCTAGTGGGTCCCACCTGTCAAGGGGGAAGAATCATTTTTTGTCTGTAATATGGATGCAGTTCCTTATGTGCGAAGATGTAGCTGGTGGGTCCCAGCTGTCAGTGGGAAACATTTTTTTCACAAAATACGGCGGCCCTTCCAGTGGGTCCATGCTGTCAGGTGGAGGAATCATTATTTTGCGTATAATAAGGAGGCACTTCCTTGCTGCGGCCGTGGACCCAGCTGTCAGCCTCTTCTGATGGAAGTCATTCCTTGACCACATTGACCACACCGCGCTGAGAGCACCAAGGCGGTGGACGACGGCGAGGCCTAGGAAAGGAATGACCTGGAGCCGGGGAAGCCTTGGCAGTTGTTTCCCACACGGACGGGAGTACGAGGGTTTACTGGTTCGACTGCAGTGTGAGGCTGCTATCGCCGGAGAATAAGAGGAGGTCTGGGTGAGTACAGTGATGGCTAGCCAAGCAATGGGAGTAGGGCGGGGTGGTGAGGCCTGCATGGCAGCACAGTCGGCCGCCAGACGTGGGAGCAAGCGGTACGGCCAGCGATGGTTTGGGCGGCTAGAGCAATAAGACCAGAGGTTGAAGAAACATGACGGCCATTGGATGGACATCGTACGGTCACTACAGCTAGAATCATTTGTATTGACTAAGTTCACAAATCCTGCATCCACGCCAACTTAGTAGGCCCACAAGTTAGCCTCCAAATATTGTGGGTCCCAGCTAGCAGGGGGGTATTCATTTTTTTGTGCATAATAAGGAGGCACTTCCTTGCGTGTGAAGATATAGCTGGTGGGTCTGAGCTGTTAGCGGGAGGAACTTTTTTCGCGAAATAGCACTTCCGGTGGGTCCCCATTATAAGGTGGAGGAATCATTATTTTGTGTGTAACATGGAGGCACTTCCTTGCGTGCGGTCGTGGAACCAGTTGTCATCCTCTCCATGTTTGACCACGGCACACCGAGAGCACCAGGGCGGTGGACGACAGCAAGGCCTAAAGAGGGAACGCCCCGGAGCCGGAGAAGACTCGGCAGTTGTTTCCCACACGCATGGGAGTACGATGGTTTACTGGTTCGTCTGCCATCGTCGGACAATAACAGGAACTGTGGGTGCATAGAGGGATGGTCAGGCCAGCGATGGGAGTGGTGTAGGGCAGTTAGGCCTGCGTGGCAACACAGCCGGCCATGGGAGGCATGAGAAGGTAGTACAGCCGGCGCTTGTTTGGGCGGCTGGAGCAAGAAGACCAGAGTTGAAGAAGCAACACGGCCGTTGGATTACCAATCAAATGGTCACTACTGCTAGAATCGTTTGTGGATTAAGTTGACAAAGCCTTTCGTACACGTCAACCAGACCCACAAGCCAGTCTCCAAATATGTCCCAAACAGTATACAACCCAAAATTTCTGGCCAGATTCAAATTAATTTAAAAAATAAAAATATCTTAATGTAAAATCCAATGAAATTTTACCCGCACAAAAACAATTAATTTAAAAAATAAAAATCAGAAAGAAAAAAGTAATTTAGAACTAATTGCATGTTTGTTGTATTTTTTATTTATAGCCCATTTCTTATTACTTGCAGCCCATTTTCTAGGCAAGCCGAATGCATCCCTCCTTGTCTTGAAACATTTCAGGCCCAACACGGCGTAGAAAAGCAAGTAGTCTCCGTTGCTTATTCTTCAAAAAACAAAAGAGCTGGGCTAGCCATCTTCATAAAGAAAAAGCAAAATTGGGCTGGTCATGTGGTAAACATATGAAATAAAAGCCTAGGCTAGACGGGCCACAACTCCTGCAGAATCCAGTTGATACACTGCTCCGTCCTGAAAACAAAAATAATAATACAGCGCAAGTTGCTGGGTCCCGGGTGTTAGCCGCTCCTTGTGCAGTTATCTCGCTTATTGACTACATTGATAGTGGCGTACGACCCAGATGTCAGGAAACCATTAGGAGGAACCATTTTTTTCTTATAATAAAGGAGGCACTTGCTTGCCTACTGCCATAATCCTGGTGGGTCCCTACTGTCATCCTCACAATGTACAGTTATCTCCTTAGTCCTCTCGGTTGTTGACCATGTTGACAACACTGGAGGGCGACGCCGCAGCGAGCGAACCAAGGCAGAGGACGATGGTGAGGCCTTAGATGGGAATGAATAGGAACCCGGGAAGATGGGCAGAGTTTTCGGGTGCAATGTAGCCGCGATGCGCACGCGGCAGCATAGCCAGCCATGGGAGGCGGGAGCAGGCGGTCCCGCCGGTGCTGGTTTGGCATTGGCGGCTGGAGGAAGAAGAGACTAAAGAAACACGATAGATATTGAATGTCAATCCAACGGTCAAGGTTGGCACAATCGTTTGTTCACTAAGCCGACACCACATAGCATACTTTTTTATAGGAAGAAAAGAAAAATTGGGCTCGTTCGCCAGATAACATTCCCGAAACTGCCACTGTTTGATCTTGCGTCGCAACTAAGGCGCTGCTCGGGTTCTCTCTGCTCCAGAACTCCGCTCGCGGATGGGACGGAGCAGCCCCAAATGATGTAACTCCGCGGAGTCAGGAGAGTAGAGCGGAGCCAGTGGTAGATAAAAATCATGGAGCAACGAATGAGCTAATCTGCAGATCCTAAAAACAAGGGAGTTCGTGGAATTTACGAGGGAATGCCACCGATAAGTGAAATGTACGGGTTCGATAGAGTTTGTCTATCGCGCTGGTCACGTTTTGACCCCAAACGGGCCTGTAGCACGGGCCACACAACAGATTATTGGGCTTTCAGCCCAACTCACGAAGCGGAGTGGAGCGAGTGAAGCGGACTGTTCTTCTGGCCCACACGATCGATGGAGGAGCGGCAATTCACTCCGAGGAGCGGGAGCGCAGGATTTTGCGGAGTTGGCGGACTACCGAACAGGGCCTAAAACTGTCAGGAAAATGTGTTAGTTTGTTGTCCTCCTCCCAGGGAACGTTCGCCACATAACATTCTGGAAAATCAAAGACTTGAGAAGGCGTACAGAACAAGCTAGTGTACCAGTAAAGAGACATTGCTAAGTTTTAGAAAAAAAGAGAGATGTGCTCCTGTAGCTGGTTTGAATCCAAACCTAGACTATGACTATATATCGTGCTATACTACTCTGCAGGTAATGAAACTGACATATCCAACATTCGCTTCACCTCTTCTCTAGTTACTCTGCTTAGCATCAGAAGCTCTGGTCGCAGCAACCATGTCCGCTGGCGGCTCGTCCACCTGCTCTTCAGCAGGTAACAACTAGATATGCGCCAAGTCATCACCCAAACCATCCCCTGTGGGTCTCATCACACCCCCTTGGCACACTCACCGCAGTCGGTTGCTCATCGCAACCCGCTGTCGTTGGTGTGGTGCCATTGCTACAAATCACGCAGAGTCATCCGTCGCATCTCAACTACAATCCTCAACCCTGGCCGAGTCTTCTACAAATGCCTGAATCATGGGCTAATAATATGTTTAAGTGTTGTTCGCCTGCTTTCAGTTGCTGATGTTTTTAATAGTTTCGTTGATGATCTTCCAATTTGATTCATGCAGAAAAGGGAAGATTCGTGTGATTTGTATTTCTGGAAAGTTGCTGATGTGGGGTTATTGAACTACACTAATTATTTGGTTAGCTGAGAAATCCCAATACCAGCAGGTTGGGGTGTTGGACAAGTAAGTGAATGAACGTCAGAAGAGGAAGATGCAGAGTAGAAGGTTAAAGATGTAGTTCATATGATCATGGCCAAGCAATAGCTGCTGAACAGCCTTGACAACAATGAGGAGGGAGGTGAAAGAGCTTGTGAAGATAATGGGAAAGATCGTTGTGCTCTGTAGGATGACTATATCTTTATTTGGAGTGTATGTAGCACTCGTGATGTATTCAGTTACTATGACATGAGCAGTTTGCTGAAACTAGTAATGAATGAGACATGTTTAGCAGGTTGGGTGTAGTTGTGAACATTTAATGATTTCTATTAACCGAAATTAGGGGGTATCCCCTTTTGCTCATAAATAAATAAATAGCAGAGGCCCTTTTGCTAATAAATAAATAAATTAGCAGAGGCCATGTCGGGTCAGCTTTGTTCCCATTCGAAGACGTCGAGCAAATTGCAATCCAACAGCAAACTATGTCATCGAATACAAGTTTCACAACCAAATATGAGTACAACTAAACAACAATGTCATCATGTTTTAGTAGACATACAATCACCAAACACAAATCAACATACATAATAAGTGATGTTCTCACAGCAAAATACTAAACAACAACTTCATCAGGTTTCAATTGTCATAGCAAACACAATTTCACATAGTAGATAAAAAGCCGTCTTCTCATAGGCAAATACGACAAAAGCAATCTAATCATCATCCGCATCAGCAGCGTCAACATCTTCGCGATGTGTATCAGCCTGAATCGTAATTCCATCCAGTTCCATATTCTTCTTCATTCTCAATGTCCTTTAACGTTGGCATCTTATTGATCAACTCTTGTATGTCCACAGCCTGACAGGGAATCTTTTCGCCAGTGCTATTGATGTGATGGTTCTCAAAGTTATTAGGAACATCTGTGGAATCTTCTACATGAGGAGCAGTGTAAGCATCATCTTGTTATGCAACTTCATTAATCGAACTCCTCTGCTCAAACCTTTGCAATACTCTCCAGTCATTGCTACATGCATATGTGTCTTCCAAGAAAAATAGTTTTTGTATAGGAGAAGAAATTAAATATGTAGGGGTTCAGGCGCTATTAGCATGGTAAGAAAAGATTTTTTTACAGACCAGAGGGGCTATCTAAATCCTAAAGTAAAGGTGAGCGATCGATTTTTGTTTCTTGATTTCCCAAAATAAAAGGCTCGTCGGTCAGGTATGCCGCCTTGACATTGATGGATTTAGAATAATCATCAGCTCTGGGTTTTGCGATCCTGGAAAATAGGTTATACCAATGATAGCACAATAGAACCACATACCGATGAACCTCAAAACTGGAGATATATTGCAACTAAACAATGTATGTTATGTCAGCATATATTTTAGTTGTCTCTTCGCCATACTTATCTATGCTCATGATGGGACTGTTTTGTGTCTTCCCGCCTTTGTCACATGCAAGGGTGTTGTAGCGCATATCTCCAACAACGCAAGAGTCATAATGTCTTACCCGAGTATCATGACCCATTGCTGGTGCGTAAAGGGCATCATTAACTGCCTAGCAATCCTCCCGCATCTTCTTAACCTATGGTTAGAAAATATAAAAGTTGATCATCTTATGTACTCAATATATTAAAAAAACTAACAGTGCAATTGCTCTTGAACCATTTCGCAAATCCTGCCATAACTAGTTTGTCAATGTTTCTTGGATTTTGCAGTAGTAACTCCTTTTTGTAGATGCTGCACAACATAGTGATCGTGTAAAAGACACACACACACACACACACACACACACACACACACACACACACACACACACACACACACACATATATATATATATATATATATATATATATATATATATATATATATATATATATACACATGCCGTCTATTCTACAATCGATGATAGAATAATATTCTGCAATAATCTCGTACTGCCCAGAATAAAGATCTGGTACTGCTTCTGCATAACACAACTGTACTTCTTTTTCGTAAAGTCGGTACTGCTCTTCTATACTTGCGTAGTAATTCACTAATAGATTCTAAACCATTAATCGGAATTGCGCGAATGGTATACCGTTGGAAAGCTACAGAAAATTTTCAACTCTTATAGATTGTAACTTGCTTCACTTCTTTTATTTTTTTATTATGAATTTTCAAAAAATAGAAATCATCACAAGCTGAATGAAAAGTGTTTCGAACGAAATTCCTTTAACCACTTATCGGAATGTAGAAAATGATATACCATTAAAAAGCTACTGAAATTTACAAACATTTTCATGTTTTAAGTTTTTTCAAATTTTGCACAGTTTTGGAACAGTTTTGAAAATACTAAAAATATGTTTTATTAAAAGATGATCATGGATCATTTTTGGATATCGAAATGATGCAAATGATATGGCATTGGAAAGGTAATGTAATTCACATCTTTTTCGTGTATTAATGTTTTTCAAATTTTACATAATTTTTGAACAGTTTTGGAAATACCTAGATTCATTCAAAATAGACGAACATTAATTATATATTAATTTTTTGACCACTTCTCGGAATAGCGCAAATGATATACCGTTGGAAAGCTACTAAAATTTGCAAACGTTTTTTTACTGCCCGACAATATAGAAGTTTCTGTACTTCTCAAAGTGATTAAATTGTACTGCCCATAATTTGTTTTCCAGAGAACTCAAATAACCTCCACATCTACCTTTGTACTTCTGTGGAATATGAGTTTCTTACTGCCCGATAATAATAATAATAGTAATTGTACTCCTCAAAATGAATAAGTTGTACTGCTCAGATTTATTTTAAAAGAACACAATTTTGCCTTTGTACTTCTGTGGAATACGAGTTTCGTACTGCTCTGTAATAAAAAAAATTGTATTACTCAAAATGATTAAATTGTATTGCTCGTAAATTATTTTACATAAGTCAGTGTCCTTTGACATGTATCTTGTACTTCTTGGGAATATCAGTTTCGTACTTCTTGATCTTATAGGGTTTGTACTTCTCAATTACACAATTTTTATGAAGGCTAGTTTTGCATTTTTATCTGCACTGCTGCTTCAAGATATTCTGTACTGCTACTCTTCATTACAGAGAACCTTTTTGCACTTCTCTAAGCTTGCTAATTCCACAGCTCCAAGTAGCAGCAGCAAAAGGTGAGTACCAAATTAGCATAAAGGACACCCTGTACTGCTACTTCAAACTACTCGGTACTTCTCTCAGTGTAACTATGGTACTGCCTCCCTAGCCGGAATAATTCTCAGCAGGGTGGAGGGAGACCGTGGCGGCGCGCTGGCGGGGTGGAGGGTCGCCGTGGCGGCTGCCCGGGAGGCGAGCGCAGAGGTGGGGTGGGAGATGGGGACCATGGGGGGTTTTGTTTTCGGTTTAGTTTTTTTTTGAAAATTGCCCTATATAGGGGGAGCCTATTGTAGAATATTATTCTACAATCAATTGTAGAATAGACCCACCCTATATATATATATTTCTTTCCCTAATAATAA
Organism: Triticum aestivum; assembly: GCF_018294505.1. NCBI lineage: Eukaryota > Viridiplantae > Streptophyta > Magnoliopsida > Poales > Poaceae > Triticum > Triticum aestivum. The sequence continues at coordinate 347,464,848 of NC_057810.1, forward strand.
AGCACGAATTGACTCCTTGGGTTCACCGTCACAATACGGTTCCACCCAGTCGTAATACACTTTTACGATTATGTTTTGGAATTAACCGATGTGGTACTAACGGAGCAGTTCGTTTTTGCCTCCGTGGTAGCACGATGGCAGACTTGGGCCTGCTTTAGTCCAGCCAATATACGTGCAAAGGAATCGAAAAATGAAATGTACCCGGTTTCCCCGGGCTCAAATAGCAGTTTTTGGAAACTGGCACCTCCATCGGAAAGAAAAAGAAACAAAACAAGTGCGGCACTCCAGATCAAAATCCCAATTAGATCAGATGTCTTGTGTTTCCATATATATACAAGACCAACAAGAGGATTCCTGATGAACAGTTTGCACGTACGTGCTCAAAGTGTTTTTGATGGACCCTGTTGGCCGGGCCAAGCATGAAGTCGTGGCAATCCGCCTATGGCCTGACAAACCTCGCTGCCCGCCTCACCGCCGAAAACCCTCGCATTAATCGCCAATCATCGATTGGAGTTCACGGCGAATATGAAGGAGAGGGAGTACGAGGCACTAGATGATCAAGCGCGATCTTCATGCAACTGCCTAACGAGCGAATAGGACGGTACCTTTCCATGACAAGATTGAAAATTAAAACTAGCAGCCCCACTTAGGGTGACGACAAACAGCGAGGCGCCGGTGCCGAAGATGGATGCCCTCGAGGTCTTGACGAAAAGTGCAGGAACCCGTTGTCTCGGTGTTGGGAGAACGACACTGAGGTGGTTCTGGGAGTTGTGCATGGTGGCGTCAAGGCCATTGTCTTCCTGCTCTTTGTCGGGCGACGCAGAGCCTGTCGGCCTACTTCTCTTCACGGCTGTATCGGCCACATCGACGATAGTCGATCTGTCTACATCGAGTCTGAGCATCGAAGCAGAGCAAGAGAGGAGCCCCGCGACACGCATGCTTCCACCATCGATCGTGGTTCCCGAACCAACACTAGCCTCTGGTTAAGTGACCCGGCCTTCCCATCATTTTGATTGCCAAATCTCCCTCACGAACAAAAAGAAGGCGGTGATGGCGCTAAAATTTTGGATCGGCCACGGCTCCTGAAGAACAGAACCAGCAAGCGACAGCGGCGGCGCATCGAGCTCTGCAAGTATGGTCCATCTTAATATCAGTACTTTAGGTGCAGCCGCGGCCGTCATTTCCTGACCAATGCGGAAGCATGCTTCTCCGCAGGGAGGGCCATGTTGCCACGTGTGGAAGTCAAAGCCCAACCGGGCCGGCGGACATGACAAGGTAAGAACACTGATGGAGAGATTTTATTTTGTTTGGTATGGTATGGTGTGTTCGTTGGATGATGGATGTCTGTTCTTTCCTCTTGTGCCTTGATCATTCAAGTTGGATGGCACGAGATTGACTCGCATAGGTTGGCAGTCAATGGTACGTACCAAAGTGCTATCAATCTGCCCCAAGTTGTTGCATCAAGGTGAGATATGATCACCCTATTTAGTGCTCCTGCTCACTTCACAATGTTTTGTGGTGAAAGCTGTCCTGGAAACATCTAGGTCGGCAGCAAATTTTTCATGTACATTCCTTTAGGCGGTGGATGGGTTACACACCTCCTCGGACCAATACTTCCCCAAGTGATTCCGTGCGACGAGCACATCTATACCATACATGCGGCTACTGCCGCACCGTCTCCGCTAGAGGCGGCAAAGTCGTGGGTGTGTTTTTTAGCTCAAGGCCGCACTATGGGCAACCCGATTGTCGCTCTCACGGCCACCGCTGCCGACTATGTGGTAAGCCTGCTTATTCTCGCCGAGCAGTGTAGGTCGAGATGACACAGGTAATGGTATGCAAAATGTGTAGACATAATTTAGCAAGTTTGCTGAAACATGTACTACTTTCTTCAGTAAAAGAAGAAGATGTCCTGAATAAGCTTTAATATGTCACCATGATTTTTCTCATTTGTTAAAGAACAGGGAAAAGTTCTTTCAAGTAATTTACTTATTTTTCAGATTTTTCTCCTCGTGCATTTTTACTATCTAGCTGGTGATGTTGAGTGATCCTTTTCCATATGATTGTGCATAGTATGTAAATTTTTTCAGGAATATTCTTATGACGGATTTGTTTTTATTATGTTGCTACAACGCCATATTGTGTCACGAGTAAATATGTTTCCAGGTTCCCATGTACTGCAAACTATCATTCACAAGATTTCATTATATTGTTATCAGCTATGATTTATGCTATTTTTAATATTTCGTTAATGGAAGACTATATCATTATTTGTTGGTTAGATTTTTAAGTTATATATTTGCATATGTGTATCATTACTTAGTTAACATGATATGCATAGGAGAATTAGGTGGGACTATATTATTAATAATCATTATAGGTCTTAGCTTGATTTAAAGGTTGTAGTTTTGTTACTCTGATGCAAATGCACATGCCTTTTTGTTCACTGGAAGAGCAGGAAAAGGTGAAACTTCAGACGGATCTAACACATGCATTGATTCATATTTTACCAATAATGCTTAGTGTTTCTCTTGTCGAGTACAAGGAGAGATCCCATTCTTCCAGCTTCAGTTGCTAATTCATCACTATTTTGTAAATATTATTTGCAAATCTACATTCTGCAAGGGGTACCAATGCATGGTTGGATTCTCTCATGTTATGGAGTTTTAAAAATCATAACGACAATTGTTTCAATAAAAATGAGTTGAACTTCGAGTGTGTTTGATTTTCCAAAGGCCAACAAATGCTACCAATCTAGCGCCACTTCAATAAGAAACGCTAAAGTTTGTATGTCTAATAAGCACTATTTTCTTCCTCGTAAGCACTTTTTTGTGGTTGATTTAAGGGTCCAAAAATCAGAATTATTTGAATCAATAGAAATGTTCTGTATTTTAGAATCATGAAATTTCTATTGTTGTGAATGAATTTCCTATGAATGGGTTATTGGTCTGCCATTTTAGTGTATGAACTTGAATAGGATAGCGATATTTTGTCAACACCATTATTTATAGCCATTTAATGTGTTTTTGTGTAATAATATATTAGTTGCAAGCATGTGTGATGTGAAGGAGGCATTATGGGACATGTGCGGAGCGAGTGAGAGTATGAGGCACAGTGTATGAAACATGTGCGGAGAGGGACCCACGGAGGACGGCCCTCATCTCCTGCTCGAGAGATTAGTTTAAACATCCCCTTTCGCTGGCAGGGTTCAACGACAAATATGTCGTGAGGTGGTCGAGCTCATCCCCTTGGCATTGACAATGTCTAGAAGTGATGCAACTAGATGGACAACTCAGCCACGATCGGCGAAGGCGAGAAGGAGGTAGGCAGTGACACATGTAGGACGCTTTGTTCAAATAGACCTCATGGAATGAGAGCGAGGGATATGTCCTAGAGTCATGCCTATTAGACTAGGGCCTACACAATTTAGTTTTTCTCCCGTTGCAATGCACGGGCATTTTTACTATATATAATTAAGCTACACAATTTAGTTTTTCTCCCACGGAGAGAATGTGCTACAAGTTTAGTAGATTACAATGTATAATTAAGCTGCAATACTTAGCACTTACTCGATATAAGGTAGAATTTCAGGACAGTTATTCAACACATACCAAACCATTTTGTCCAAATATTTAGGTTTGTTGTCTTGTCAACTCCTCCCTGTAGCTCGAAGAGAACAATCGAAAATATTGAACTCAGGATTGTCTTCACCCACCTCTTTGCTAAGCTGATCAGTTGTTTCGATGTATTTTGAGCAGAATGTCAACGCTTCTGTAGCGATGTAGGCCTCTACAATGGAACTGTAACATCCCAAATTTTCAATTTAGAATGTTATACACTAGGTCATGAATGCATATCATATTTTATTGCTTTTGGCCTGATCCAGAAATTCTACACAACTCAAGGACCCACGGAGAGAGTTCGGGATTTCGTTATTTTCATATTTGAGTTTTCTCAAATTTTGAAAATAGGATCATTTGGTTTTATTTATTTTATCTTCAATTATAAAAATATGAGAGAGGGAATAAAATGACTTTCCCAAAATAAAGAAATATTGAGGATTTAATAAAAAATCAAATAAGGTTTATTTTGGAGTTTTTTCTATTTTATTTGAATTTAGTTAAAATTGCATGTTTTTCAAAACTGCATTTTAGGGCCAAGAAAATGTTCATCTCGTTCTAAATATTTTATTTAGACGCTGAAAATTTGTTTTGGCATTTTTAGATTTTTATATATTTTTCTAGGATTTTTCTTAGTTCCGGGCGGCATTGTTTTAAAAAAAATGCGCGCGCGCCCGACTGGGCCGAAGCCCAGTCGAGCCAGGCCGGCCCGCCTCTCGCCGCCGCTGTCTCCCGCGCGGAGCCGCGCCGCCGCCGCCGCCGACCGGGACACGGAGTCCGAGCCGGACTCCTCCCCGCCGCCGCCTTGCCCCTCCCCCAAGCCACCGCACCCCCCCCCTTTAAGTACCAAGCCGGGCCCCCCCGTGGAGCCCCAAGCCACAGCCGCCCCGCTGCCTAGCACCGCCGCCAATGCCTGTCGCCGCCGCCCCGCAGCCCTGCCGGACCCCGCCGGAGCATCGCCGGAGCCCGAGCCGAGGTAGCCGCCCCGTCGCCCGGTTTTTCTAAAGAAACCGTTCCGGGTTTTTTAGAAAAACCCTAGTTTCGTTTTTTTAAATAGATCGGTTTATTTTTCCGGTTTATTTATTTAGCTAGTTTGCCCGTACGTTCGTTTTAACGAACGAGTTCACAGTTTAGTCTCAATTAACGAACCTTCGTTCGTTAATCTGTTCGTCAGTTTTTCTCTTTCTTGGATTTTCCGCGGTTATTTTTGATCGCGATTTCTGATCCGATTTTTGTTCTAGTATAACTTTTCGCTCGTTTATCGGAATCAGGTGATTCAAGTGCCTAGAGTTTCGTCTCGAAACCCTCTTTCCGTTTAACCTACTCAAACAAGTTTTTGCTACTATAAAATTTGACTTAGGTCCAGATTAGTAAACGAAGCTCGTTTCTTTCGCCGTTTGTGTTTTGGTTCTTCGTTCGATTTGATTCTTTTTGCAAATCAGAGTTCTTAAGTTGAACTTTCTGGTTAGTTCTCTTATTTGAGTTTTACCCGTGCACTAGATGAGTACCTATTGTATTCTTGTTTGTTTGTGATAGAGTACCTGGAGTGCGCTGCTTGCTACTTTGAATCTCTAGGTTTCACGGATCATCAGCAAGGCAAGTAAGACTTTGATCATACCTCTGTACTATCCAGTTTTATTGCATTAGATCAACCCTCAAACAATTGCATGATTAGGATCTGATTAATATGTGGGTTTTGGGGAGTAGATGAGGTAGTACCTATTACCTGTTTTATTATCAAACCCTTGGGAGTTACCTCTACGTTTGCTTATTGTGCCATGCTACGCTAGTAGACGTGGATTGGGTGAGTGTTTCCATGACAGATGTGAGATTGTTATTTAATGGTTTATTTAAGGTGGCAACTTTAATACACATCTGGGTGGATTGAGGCACCTGGGTATTCCAGCGATTTCCTGTTTTCTTTATGGACCGCCACCCAGGCTCAAAGGGATCATGAGATTATTCATGCTAGAAACTTTTGTGTGCAGCCACAAGCTACTATGGGCTCTAGCAAAGTTGATTAAGTTGTGCGAACTCTTAAAGTGTTAGACTAGCAGATGTAGGGGAAAGTAGGTGTAACTGTCTACCCGATCGTAAGGTGCTAGCGCTTCTGAAAGACTATGTCTCAGTCATCCTTTCTCAAACACCATGTAGTGCGAGAAATTCAATGGAGGATGTCGAGTCTTGTGGGGAAAAGTGCGCAAACCTCTGCAGAGTGTATAAACTAATCATGGTTAGTCCTGTCCCCGTTTATGGACGTTTTGAGTATCTAGTACTTGGATTATCATGTGAATCTCATCATGTTACTTTAATTAATATTGTTGGGTTTTAATGATGATGCTTAATTGGGATTTGAGAGGATGTCTATCTTCTCAATGTTTAACAACCACCATGACAGTTAAATAAAATTTATTCCTTTCAAGTAGGGAAAATTGGCTTTTCGCAAAAACATTATAACCATAGAGCCTCCACCAGCCGTATATGCATGTAGTATAGCATATTTCTGTTCTTTACTCTCTATGTGTTACATTGCCAGCATATTCCATGTGCTGACCCGTTTTTGGGCTGCAACGTTCATGTTGCAGACTTTTTAGACGATGAGTAAGGTGCCTTAGGTCGTGGTTCTATACTCAGTGATGCCGTTGGAGTTGATGGACTCACTTATCTTCCAAGCCTTCCGCTGTTATCGTTATTAGATGGCCTTAAGCCATAATTATTGTAATAAGTTCTATTTTGAGACATTCAATGTAATAAGTGTGTGATTGCTACTCTGTTATAAATCCTTCAAGTACTGTGCGTGTCAGCATTACTGATCTAGGGATGACACTAAAGCACAGAGATCGGACTGTTTGAGGTCTGGTCGCTACAAGATGGTATTAGAGCACACACTGACTGTAGGACACGACTACTAAGCTAAAAGCCCTAGATCACTAATCACTCTTCTCATTTCTGACTCCTCATCTTTTCTATTCTTTTAGGATGGCGGATGTAAGGAACAAGTTCACACACCCGGATGAAGATACACCCTTTGAACGCCACTTGAAGGAAGTCACTAGATACCTGAACATCGGAGTAACAAGCTTCACCGGGACCTACAACGCCACTTTACTTGAAGAGGAGCGCTGGATGATTCAAGTTCAAGTTCCAGGAAGGACGTTCATGCCCGTCACTGAGCCCATAGAGTTTTCCTTTGATGCACCAACCTAGAGTCTAGGAAAGAGCATGGCAGCCCACATCACAATGGGGTGTATTGGAGAAGTTTAACACAAGGACCTCAAGGATACTATCTACCAGATTTGTGGGCGCCGAGATGAGCAATGGGAGATGATCAGCACCAGGAAGGATAGATCAATTGTAGCTTTCATCTAGGAGTTAAACCAGCACATACGTCGCTAGGAGAACCAGATGTGCACAGGCATGATAGATCTGAAGAAGGCAATGACCAGGATCACGGAGCTGGAGGAAGAACTCAAGTCTACACGCGATGGATATGAGGAGGAAATGACGACACTCGTGGAGAAGAATGATGATCTGAAGAAGAAGCGAAAATTATTCATGGGATTTCTCGCGACTGGAGGAGTAGAGATGATTGCACTTGTCCAAAGAACTACATCATCATCGACGACACTGACTCAGACCCAAACGATAGTGATGATGACTATGTTGATGAAGCTGGAGCAGATATCATGGAGTCTTCATCGGAGCAGTTTTTCTAGTCGACCACCATAACAGTAGTAGTATTCTCCCATGTATCTAGTATAGTCCGAGCACTTTTAAAACGATAGTTAGACCGTTGTATGCCCTAGTTTGATTGAATGAAGTGATTTTGTTTGCTTTTTATCTCATGTGCATATGGGTAGTGTTTTCTTTCTAGACCTCATTCTATTCAATATTCTCATCTTTTCTAAACCCTCAGATGCCTCCGAGACGTGACAATGGATTTGCTTTCCCGCCGGAGCTCACTCAGTTTATCCAGCAGCAGAATGCATTGATGTAGTTGCTTGTCCAGAATCAGAATCAGGGGAACAACAACAACAACAATCCACCACCGCCACCACCTGTTGATCACTTAACCTGTTTCCTTAGGCTGAATCCGCCGGCGTTCTCCAGTAGCACCGAGCCGATAGTTGTAGATGATTGGCTCCGTAAGATGGGAAGGGAGTTGAACACTGCAGGATGCACAGATGCGGAGAAGGTGCGTTTTGCCGCACATCAGCTTGATGGACCCGCAGCATCATGGTGGGAGAATTTCACAGCCATGTATCCTATCGACACTGTCACATGGGATCAGTTTTAGCAGGATTTCTATACTGCCCATGTTTCAGCGGGAGCTATGGCCATGAAGAAGCGTGAGTTTCGCAACTTGCGCCAAGGAGGACAGATAGTTGGCCAGTATGTGGATGACTTTAGTAAATTAGCATGTTATGCCCCAGATGACGTTGCTACAGATGTAGCTAAGCAGGAGAAGTTTCTGGAAGGACTGAATGATGAGCTGAGCATGCAGTTGATGGTAGCAACTTTCAAAAACTACCAGGAGTTGGTAGATAGAGCTCTCATGATTGAAGGCAAGCAACAGCAGATTGAGAACCGCAAGAGGAAGTATGGACAAGGGAAGTACAATTCTAGAGCCCAACAGAAGCCCCGTTTTACCCCGAATTCGGGAGGACCTTTTTAGCATACCCATGGAGGAGGGAGCTCGCACAACCATAGTGGCCCCAAGAATGGTAATGGGAATGGAGGAAGCAACGAACAGAACTGTACCAACCCATCGACCCCAGCCAAGAGAGACCTGAGCCAAGTCACTTGCTATAAGTGCCAGAAGACTGGACATTATGCAAATTAATGTCCTGAAACCCAGATTGGAAATGGAATGGAAGCTCTGGGAAGAAGCCGAACCCATTCAACAGGGGACAGGTGAACCATGTTAACGTGGAGGAGGTTGAAGCCCAGCTAGATGCAGTAGTAGGTAAGTTTTTGGTTAAGTCATTTACTGCAATCATTCTTTTTGATACTGGTGCATAGCATTCATACATATCAAGGGGATTTGTGGATAAGTATAAACTGCCCACCAAAGTTCTTAGAACACCTATGTTAGTAAGCTCACCAGGGGAGTATATGGCCAGTCGAGGATGTTTTCAAGTGCCATTAAGTATAGGTAGGCATGTTTTCCCCTCGGATTTAATCATTTTGGAATCACAAGGTTTGGATGTAATTCTGGGTATGGATTGGCTATCGATGTATGTAGGAAACATCGATAAGTCGATTTTGCTTACCACTCCAGAAGGAAGAAGGATCAAGTATGTATCACGGCATGAGCTAAAGAGGACACAAGTAAATTCCTTATCAGGAGTTGTGCAGGAGGAAGTACCATTGGTGAAGGATTTCCCTGATGTATTTCTAGAAGAGTTGCCAGGCATGCCACCAGATAGAGACATTGAGTTTTTGATTGAGCTTTTGCCCGGCACAGGGCCAATATCTAAGCGACCATACCGGATGCCTGCACAAGATTTGGAGGAAATTAAGAAGCAAATTAAGGAGTTACTGGATAAAGGCTATATTTGCCCAAGTTCTTCACCTTGGGGATCGCCAGTACTTCTAGTGGAAAAGAAGGACGGATCGTTGAGGATGGTTGTTGATTATCGAGGACTGAATGAAGTAACAATCAAGAACAAGTACCCGTTGCCGATGATCAATGATTTGTTTGACCAATTGCAAGGAGCTAAGGTATTTTCCAAGATCGACTTGCGATCGGGATACCATCAGTTGAAGATTCGAGAGCAGGATATACCTAAGACAGCTTTTACCACCAGGTATGGGCTGTATGAATATACCGTTATGTCATTTGGTCTGACTAACGCACCTGCCTATTTCATGAACATGATGAACAAGATATTTGTGGAGTTTCTGGATAAGTTCGTTGTGGTGTTCATTGATGATATTTTGGTCTACTCGAAGAATGAAGAAGAGCATAAGGAGCATTTGCATTTGGTACTGGAGAAGCTCAGAGAACATCAATTATATGCTAAGTTTAGCAAATGTGAGTTTTGGTTGAAGGAAGTTGGATTCCTCAGACATGTTATATCCGGAGAAGGAACAGTAGTAGATCCCATCAAGGTTGTCACTGTGACAAATTGGGTAGCACCAACGACAGTTGGAGATATCCGGAGTTTTCTTGGACTCGCAGGATACTACCGGAGATTCATTGAGAATTTCTCGAAGATTGCAAAGCCCATGACGGAGTTGTTAAACAAGGATACCAAGTTCAAATGGACTGAGGAATGTTAGGTCAGTTGCCAGGAGTTGAAGAAACGTTTGGTTACATCACCAGTGTTGATTTTTCCAGATCAGCGCAAGGATTATGAGGTGTATTGCGACGCTTTACGTCCAGGACTTGGTGCAGTGCTTATGCAGGAGGGAAGAGTTGCTTCATATGCTTCATGACAGCTTAAGCCCCATGAGTTGAATTATGCTACACATGATTTGGAATTAGCAGCCGTAGTGCATGCATTGAAGACATGGAGACATTTTCTCATCAGAAACCATTGTGAGGTGTACACGGATCACAAGAGTTTGAAGTACATTTTCACGCAGAAGGAGCTGAATCTCAGGCAAAGGAGATGGTTGGAGCTCATCAAGGATTATGATATGAGATTGCATTATCACCCCGGAAAGGCTAACGTAGTAGCCGATGCGTTAAGCCGTAAGAGCCATGTAAACACACTCATGACCGGAGGGTTACCAAAGGAGTTAGCCGAGGATCTTCATGAGCTATGTTTGGAGATAGTTCCGAGAGACTACATTGCAGCATTGGAGATTCAGTCTACTTTGATGGATAAGATCAGAGAAGCTCAAAAGACCGACAAGGAGATTGCCTCTATAAAAGAGAAGATGAGCTAAGGAAAAGCTAAAGGATTTCGTGAGGATGAGCACGATACCTTATGGTTTGAGGACCGCGTTTATGTGCCTAATGATCCGAAGATCAGGAAATTGATTCTGCAAGAGGCCCATGATTCACCGTACTCGATTCACCCAGGAAATACCAAGATGTATTTGGATTTGAAGGATACTTTTTGGTGGACCGGAATGAAGAAGGGTATTGCGGAGTATGTAGCAGTATGTGATGTCTATCAAAGAGTGAAGGCAGAGCATCAAAAGCCAGCAGGATTGTTACAGCCATTGCCAATACCCGAATGGAAGTGGGATAAGTTAGGCATGGATTTTATCACGGGATTGCCCAGGACTCGTTTAGGCTACGACTCGATTTGGGTTGTACTCGATCGTTTGATGAAGGTAGCCCATTTCATCCCAGTGAAGAACACTTACACCAGTGCTAAGTTGGCAAAGATATACATGACCAGGATCATATGTCTGCATGGAGTTCCGAGGAGCATTGTGTCAGATAGAGGAACCCAGTTCACCTCAAAGTTCTGGAATCAGTTGCACGAAACTTTGGGTACCAGGCTAGAGTTCAGTACAGCCTTTCATCCACAGACAGATGGACAGACCGAGAGAGTCAATCAGATTTTGGAGGATATGCTGAGAGCTTGTGCGCTAGATTTGGATCTACTTGGGACGACAATTTGCCATATGCAGAGTTCTCTTACAACAACAGTTATCAATCCAATTTGAAGATGGCCCCTTTCGAAGCCTTGTACGGAAGAAGGTGCAGGACCCCATTGTCGTGGGATGAAGTTGGAGACTGCCAGTTGTTTGGACCGGATTTGATTAAGGAGTCTGAACAGAAGGTGAAGTTGATTCGCGATAGGCTGAAGGTAGCCCAGTCCAGGTAGAAGAGCTACGCATATCCTAAACGCAAGGAGACAGTTTACGAAGTCGGAGACAGAGTTTATCTACGTGTATCTCCACTTCGAGGAGTTAAGTGCTTTGGAGTTAAGGGAAAGTTAGCGCCACGTTTTGTGGGACCATATAAAGTTTTGGAGCGTAAGGGAGAAGTTGCTTACAAGTTGAAGTTACCCGAACGATTGCCAGGAGTTCATGATGTGTTCTACGTTTCCCAGTTGAAGAAGTGCCACGCACAGATGGTTGATATACCGCTGAGAGATATAGTGTCGCTGGAAGCGATTCAGTTGGATAGTGATTTGACCTATGAGGAGAAACCGGTCAAGATTCTCGAGTATGCCAGCCGAGTCACCTGCAGCAAGGTTATCAAATTTTGCAAAGTTCAGTGGAGCCACCACACCGAGGATGAAGCCACCTGGGAGCGAGAGGAAGATCCGCTGAAGGACCACCCTCACCTATTTTCTAGCCAACCCGAATCTCGAGGGCGAGATTCATCTTAAGGGGGGTAGGTTTGTAACATCCCAAATTTTCAATTTAGAATGTTATACACTAGGTCATCAATGCATATCATATGTTATTGCTTTTGGCCTGATCCAGAAATTGTACGCAACACAAGGACCCATGGAGAGAGTTGGGGATTTCGTTATTTTCATATTTGAGTTTTCTCAAATTTTGAAAATAGGATCATTTGGTTTTATTTATTTTATCTTCAATTATTTCAATTATAAAAATATGAGAGAGGGAATAAAATGACTTTCCCAAAATAAAGAAATATTGAGGATTTAATAAAAAAATCAAATAAGGTTTATTTTGGAGTTTTTGCTATTTTATTTGAATTTAGGAAAAAATGCATATTTTTCAAAACTGCATTTTAGGGCTAAGAAAATGTTCATCTCGTTCTAAATATTTTATTTAGATGGTGAAAATTTGTTTTGGTATTTTTACATTTTTATTTATTTTTCTAGGATTTTTCTTAGTTTTGGCGGGATTGTTTTTTTTTAAACGCGCGCGCGCCCGACTGGGCCAAAGCCCAGCCGAGCCAGGCCGGCCCGCCTCCCGCCGGCGTCATCTCCTGCGCGGAGCCGCGTCGCCGCCGCCGCCGACCCGGACGCGGAGTCCGAGCCGAACTCCTCCCCGCCGCCGCCTTGCCCCCTCCCCCAAGCCACCGCACCCCCCCTTTAAATACAGAGCCGGGGCCCCCCAGGAGCCCCAAGCCGTAGCCGCCCCGCCGCCTAGCGCCGCCGCTGCCAGGGAGCCGCCACCGCCGCCGCCTGTCGCCGCCGCCCCACAGCCCCGCCGGAGCCCGAGCCGAGGTAGCCGCCCTGTCGCCCGGTTTTTCTAAAGAAACCGATCCGTTTTTTTTAGGAAAACCCTAGTTTCGTTTTTAAATAGATTGGTTTATTTTTTTCCGATTTATTTATGTAGCTAGCGTTCGCCCATTAGTTCGTTTTAACGGACGAGTTCACTGTTTAGTCTCAGTTAACGACCGTTGGTTCGTTAATCTATTCGTCAGTTTTTCTTTTTCTAGGATTTTCCGTGGTTATTTCTGATCGCGATTTGTGATCTGATTTTTGTTCTAGTATAACTTTTCGCTCGTTCATGGGAATCAGGCGAATCAACCGCCTAGAGTTTTGTCTCAAAACCCTCTTTCCATTTAACCAACTCAAACAAGTTTTTGCTACTGTAAAATTTGACTTAGGTCCAGATTAGTAAACAAAGCCCGTTTCTTTCGCCGTTTGTGTTTCGGTTCTTCATTCGATTTGATTCTTTTTGCAAACCAGAGTTCTTAAGTTGAACTTTCTGGTTAGTTCTCTTATTTGAGTTTTACCTGTGCATTAGATGAGTAGTTATTGTATGCTTGTTTGTTTGCGATAGAGTACCCGGAGTGCGCCGCTTGCTACTTCGAATCTCTAGGTTTCACGGATCATCAGCAAGGCAAGTAACACTTTGATCATACCTATTTACTACCCAGTTTTATTGCATTAGATCAACCCTCAAACAATTGCATGATTAGGATCTGATTAATATGTGGGTTTTGGGGAGTAGATGAGGTAGTATCTATTACCTGTTTTATTATCGAACCCTTGGGAGTTACCTCTACGTTTGCTTATTGTGCCATGCTATGCTAGTAGATGTGGATTGGGTGAGTGTTTCCATGACAGATGTGAGATTGTTATTTAATGGTTTATTTAAGGTGGCAACTTTAATACACATCTATGTGGATAGAGGCACCTGGGTATTCCAGCGATTGCCTGTTTTCTTTACGGACCGCCACCCAGGCTCAAAGGGATCATGAGATTATTCATTTTAGAAACTTCTGTGTGCAGCCACAAGCTACTATGGGCTCTAGCATAGTTGATTAAGTCGTGCAAACTCTTATAGTGGTAGACTAGCAGATGTAGAGGAAAGTAGGTGTAATTGTCTACCCGATCGTAAGGTGCTAGTACTTGGATTATCATGTGAATCTCATCATGTTACTTTAATTAATATTGTTGGGTTTTAATGATGATGCTTAATTGGGATTTGAGAGGATGTCTATCTTCTCAATGTTTAACAACCACCATGATAGTTAAATAAAATTTATTCCTTTGCAGTAGGGAAAATATGGCTTTTCGCAAAAACATTATAACCATAGAGCCTCCACCAGCCATATATGCATGTAGTATAGCATATTTCTGTTCTTTACTCTCTATGTTTTACATTGCCAGCATATTCCATGTGTTGACCCGTTTTCAGGCTGCAACGTTCATGTTGCGACCTTTCCAGACGATGAGTAAGGTGCCTTAGGTCGTGGTTCTATACTCAGTGATGCCGTTGGAGTTGATGGACTCACTTATCTTCCAAGCCTTCCGTTGTTATCGTAATTAGATGGCCTTAAGCCATATTTATTGTAATAAGTTCTCTTTTGAGACATTCGATGTAATAAGTGTGTGATTGCTACTCTGTTATAAATCCTTCAAGTACTGTGCGTGTTAGCATTACTGATCCAGGGATGACACTAAAGCACAGAGATCAGACTGTTTGAGGTCTAGTCTCTACAGGAACCCTGAGGTCTAGCTCTATTCCTAACATAGCCCTTGAAAGTGCCTAGCCGCCTTTCAATAGGGTACATCCACCCATGTTGTACTGGACCTCTAAGTAGTGCCTCATCAGGTAGATGAACAACCAAATGCACCATCACATCAAAGAAGGCTAGAGGATATATCTTCTAAAGGTCCCATAAGATAGTTGGTATCTTGTCTCTAAGATGCTCGAAAGCGTTTATCCTGATATTTCTACTGCAGAGTTCCTGAAGAATTGTCCCAACTCTGCAACTCCTCTGTATAAGTCAGGGAGGCCCAACCCTCTAAGGATAACAAGTAAAACCCTTTGAAGTAGGACATGGCAGTCATGAGTTTTCAACCCTTGTAACTGGTTTCCATCTGCACTGACTCCCGTTTCAGGGTTGGAAGCAAATCCATGTGGGAATCTCACACGTCATAGGACCTTGCAGTATTCTTTTCTTTTTACCTTGTCCAAGACGTACACAGCTAGTGCCATATCCCGTGATGCACCATCAACTTCCACCTGCAAATCCCTTTTGATACCCAGGTATGTCAAATCAATCCTAGATTTTAAGGTATCTTTCGTCTTGCCTTCAATATTAAGAAGTGTGCAGGTAATGATGTCACATATATTTTTCTTGACGTGCATCACATCAAGATTATGCCACACATCCAAATCTTTCCAATACTCCAAATCCCACAAAGTGGACCTACGGGTAAACAATAATCTCTCTTATGCCCTGTCATGCTTCCTTTTCTTGCTACCATTATCAGGATGGTTTCCTAGTGTAATATGCCTGACCTTCTCTAACTCCACTTGCAACCCATCGTCGGTGAGCCTCTTTGGCGCATCATGGTTTTCATGCTTTGCATCGAACACATGTCTTTGGTATTTTGTAGGACACGGCTTGTCCTTGGCAAGGAAATGGCTGTGTCCAATGTAACAGATCTTGCTAAGTATTGCGTATGACAGCGGATTCTTGTCACAGCGAATACATGCACTGTCACCATGTATCATTCACCGACATAGTACCCAAAGCCGGGTAATCATGGATGCACCAAATTATAACAACACACAGGAAGAAATTAGCTAGTGAGCTTATATATAGGTCTCGAGTGAGAACACCCCTCCATAGCTATTGAAGTTCCTCCACAAGAGGCTCCATGAATAAATCAAAATCCTTTCCAGGACTTTTTGGACCAGGGATGAGCAAGGCCATCATGTAGTTTGATTATTTGGTGCAGACATTTGGGGGCATGTTGTAAGGGATAACAAGCACTGGCCACATGCTATATGCGGCACTCTGGTGGCCAGATGGGTTAAATCCATCTATAGTTAAGCCAAGTCTAATGTTTTTCAGGTAGTAGCAAAAAAAATTGTTTCTGATTGAAGATTTTCTAGTCACTACCATGAGATGGATGGCTCATTACATTCTGATCTGTGTACTCCTGGTTCCTAGAATGCCACAGTCCTCTCTTATATCAGCATCATGAAACAACCTCTGCAATCTTGGTATAATTGGAAAATGTCTCAGAACATTATGAGGAATCCTCTTCACAGCATCGCCATCTTTCCATCTTGATGATTTGCATTTTGGGCATTCACTTAAACATGGCATAATCCTTCTGGAATAGAACACAATTATTCTTACAAACATGGATCATATCATATCCAATTCCAACTTCACAAAGGGAATTCTTCATTTTGTTGTAGGTGTGTGGTAGCTCAGACGCATCTGGGAAAGATTTGCTGAAAGCAGCCAACATCACATTGAATGATTTATTTGTCATCAGTTCAGATGTCTTCACCTAAAGAAAGGTGGCCATAGCTAAGAATACTGACCTCTTATTTCCTGGGGTGACTGCCACGTTGCATTGTTCCAACAAGCGGGCCCACCGTTTTTCTTCTGCAGGTGAAAGTTCATGAAATGCACGAGCATTTCATAGCTTCGTTTGAATGTTGGTCAAACTCACTGGCTCCGTCGCCACCACCTCCTCCTCCTCCTCCTCTTCCACCTGAGTATCGGGCAGATCAAGATGGTGATTTGCTGCTTCCACATAGTCAGTAACATTGACGTTCACAGCTTCACCATGATGAACCCACCTAGTATATGTGACCGACATCCATACAAGTGTAGATGATTTTGCACAGTTGACTGGGGTCTTGTAACTAAATTCATACAACTGGTACACGGGCAAAGCACATCTGATTTTGTACCACCGTACTCAGCTCTGATAAAGTTTATGAAGTTTTCAACCCCCTCGACATATGCAGTGAAGAATCTTCGAGCAGAAGTTATGCAAGTCATGTCCATCTTTTAGACATATAAATTAGTTCTTCTACTAGAAATTACAGGAAAAACATATATGCTTTTTTATAAGTCCAAAAAAATACCTAGATCTTTGTCTAAAGCTATGGCAAGATATTTGGACAATCAGATCTAAGTAAAAAAAAATATGTAAAGAGAATTCAGTAAACAGATTTGAGTGCTAACTTATGGCAGGCTATTTCAGCAGTCAATGAGGCTGAGCACATAGCCATCGAAGGCAATCTTAGCAAAAAAGATCGAGTATAAAACGGTGTCGAGCTATTTCACCTAACAGATTGGCTACTAGACCATGGCAATCTACTTCAAAATAAATATATGGCAGAATATTTAGCAACTAATCGGGTGTGGCATCCCATCTCAACAAAGCAGATTGAGTGCAGAACATGGCAAGGAAGCTTCTTAAGTAGAGCATATTGATTGTAAAATTTCGGCAAATAGTGAGATTAACAACGTTTATCAGCTAACATTCAGCACTACTCCAGCATGCACGGGGCCTCAGTCTAGAATGCACGTACTGTGCGAGAAGCTGACCGCAATGCGTCTCCACAAGAACGTCGCCAGCAATGGTGGCGTGGCTGGAGGACGGCAGTGTACGAGAGCGTATTGTGGTAGCGAGACGATCATCATGCCTCCCCACGACGAACCGCGGCACCGACGTATTGGTGCGACGGGGAGGGCGGCTTTGGCGGAGTGAATGGAGTGGAGGGGGTTAGGGAATATTATTTCCTAGTTGGCCAAAGGGTTGTTGAATTTGGGATTTGGGGGGAACTTTTGGAGGGAATTTTCGCATGGTGGGTAGGGGAGTTTGGCGCATGGTCGGTTTCTCCAAATGAGGTCCCACATGTCAGTAAAGAAACAAGCCAAAGCACATTCTGCTTGCGTGAGCCATGTGCAGGACCGACCGTGTGAGGGGCGCAATGCGACCGCGATAGGCGTGATGTGAGTGTAGTGCTTTTTTTCCTTTTAAACTTGGTGCTTCACGCGATCCAACGATACTACTACTAGTAATCCGGTAATCCCGACTAAAACGGCATGGTCGGGTCTTTTCCCACGCAATATGCTGGGAGGTTGGCTTAGTTGGTTCTTTTAGGACTTTTTTAGGATAAGGCTTAGTTGGTTTGACAGACAGAGCGAGAGAAAGATGTGAGATGCGTGAATGTGTAGTGGACGTACTATTGGAGTGCCTAAGATAAATTGTGTATGTATACCTATGTGTTTATTTACTTCGCATGTTAGCTTTGTCTTGGGTCAAACCTTCTAAACTTAGACCAAGTTTATACACACAAAAATGAATCATCATTCAATATATTTTCATACAATATATCTTACTATTATTGTGACAGTTCATATACACCGGACGAGATTCATGCAAACATGGCAGATTTTCATTACATTTCAAACTTTTATAGGACAAAAAAGAAAAGAAATCCGACCCTAAACCTATTCTACGGCGGCGACCGACGTCCACTTTCCTTTGTACTTCTGCATCAGCGACGACGTACTCCATCTGCCATCTACATGAACGGCTACGGGGTTCTAGACCCGTGAAGTGAAGGTGCGGTCACCGACGAGGAATAGTACAACACGGGAGACAGACCGGCCAGTTGGCACACCATGCCCTGCGCCTCCCATGCCCTACTCATCCTCGGAAGAGTCCCCGACCTCAGTGGTGCCTGTGGACGTGAGGTCGATGATGATGGATGTGGACGGTCCGTCGCTTCACCTGCCACATGTGCCACCAAACGTTGGAGCATGGCTGTTGGTGCTCCCGTCATCGGCTGCCAGCGTGGCCACCGCTTGTGCGGTCGCATCCGCATCCGGCTATGCGGGTATTGCATTGCGAGCAGCGAGTTGAGCGAGGGCGGTGACCTCGAGCTTCATCCCCGAAGACAAGCTCTCCCACAGAGCATTCAATCTCACAATCATGGTGGATGTGGTACCACGTAGGAGGATGCGCTATTGTATGGAGTTTAGCTGGGTGTTGCTGCTTTAAGTAGTGCATTCCGGTGAGGCCAAGCATCCGGGTGTGCCAATAAGTCACCATAGTTGGTTCCTCGGGCAGCAAGCCTACTTAATGACGGCATACAGACGGACAGAATGAATGCGGGTAGCTAGCGCCGGCTGGGAACAGATGCGCGCGATGGCACGAGGGACGAGGGTTTTTTGTGTGCTAGGGTAGTCAGCTGCGGGTGTGGCAACGTTGGACATGCCCTTAGCTCACATGAGATCCCACATGTCATTGAAAGACGATCCAACATGGTCTCAGTTCTTGGGGATGCAGTTGGCCATGCTAGAACACTCCGCGGATGCGTCGCAACACGCACACACTTCGGCGCCCCGTGCATCCTCGATGAGTCGGGTGTTGATCTGCTGGTCATGCCACAACGGCAGCGCCACCCTCGGCACCTTGAAGCCAAGCGTGTCCAGCGGTGATGAGTGTGTCACTCACCACGGTCACCCTGTCTAGAGGTGGTGCGGGAGCTGCCCATGTTGCTGGCCACCACGACCCACATGAACGGTTGCCGGTGGCGAGGAGGTTGCGAGCCAGCTCCTCCATTGGACTAGTCTGCGCCACGTCATCCCGACCGGTGCGCCCCACATGTCAGTTTCCCTATTTTCCCAGCCAAATTTGAGTGTCGATATGGCCTCATTAACACTCGGTCGACCTCTCTCTCTTCTATTCTACTAGTATTCGTAAATGGCCCAAGCGGGGGAGGGGGAGGGACGTCAATTTGCTCTCAACTGCGGTCCCACAAGCAAGCGAAAATGCAAGACGAAGTGTGTTCCATTTGGTGAGTGACATGCAGGCTCCATCGTGCCGGGGTGCAACGTGAACGCGACAAGAGTAATGTACACATTTCTTTCCTTATGAACTTGCATACTACGAGTATTCCTTTTTTTAACACAGTACACACACAAGCGCTCATGTGCGTGCATACACTCACCCCTATGAATGCAAACACGCACACCCTACCCCTATGAGCAGCTTTGAGAGACTGAGCCGTCATACCTATAATATATCTCTACTCTCTATGATGAAAGTGTGCCTACCGTGTTGCAATATGGACCGTCTGATCTATATCTGACGGATAGAAAGCAAACTATGGAAATTTTACAAAAGGATTCCCGCACCTCTCTCGTTAATCCTTGTCTCCGATGACTTCATTTTTGAGTAATTAAAAAGGAAGCCTCTGGAACAATCTGGCATGGTGGCTGATGCCAGCGTCGTCCATCCCCACACCTCCGCTATGTCCGACCACCAATCACCACCACGCCCCACTCCTCCTCTCCTTATCTTTCATCTTTCTCGAGATATCATTTTTTGATGAAATTCTTGAGATACCATTTTTCGATGAAATTCTCGAGATATAATTAGTTTTTACACATGGGATTACTCCTGCATGGGTCAATCACAACATGTGTTTTGTAAAAAAATGCATCCTGATGTTTCGTGCAACGCACGAGCATCCTGCTAGTCATCTTGAGATTTATGGAGTAACCGACTCATTGTCGATAGGAACGGTGGGGAGGTCCGAACGTCTACCACGTGAAACTCTGAAATTTTGGTCCCATCCCACCCACAACTCTCCAGGCTCCAGCCGTCGAGCTTTGCAAACTCCACACAGTCAAAACCAATTGACCAGTTGTTGGGGATATAACTACTAGGTATGACCCTCCCAGGAGGGGCCGTGTTATACCTATGGCGATTCATAATATGAAGCCCAAGACGATACTTGAAGATGGCGGTTCAGTTAAGGGCCCAAGGCCCAAAGGCGGCTTAAGGCCCTTAGAGATAAACCGCCATATGTATATGACCTGTATTGTAAGGCAGGAATAGATAGACACCAAGACGGACACTGTTTATGAGCCGACCGAGACTCTGTGAGCCACTGGGCGTCGACCTCTGTATATAAAGGGACGACCCGGCGGCGGTTCAGGACAGGTAAGATCAGATCGAAAGCTAGGTCAAGCGAATCCGTTCCCTGGTAATCGAGACATAAGCAATCCCACCTCAAACTGGACTAAACCATTACCTTCACCGCAAGGGGCCAAACCAGTATAAACGCCTGTGTCCTTTGTCCCGTTTTAACCCCTTTAAGCTTGCTAGTTGTGATGGATGCACGACTAAGTCCTTTTGCTAGGACATCTGCCATGACATTTCCACGGCAGTTGGCGCCCACTCTAGGGCCAGCGCACGGTGGATTTGAGTTCTTGAAGGGCAGCTTCGAAGGGCTCAAGGGATACGTTGTGGGCCGGATGACCAAGAGTCGTCGTGGCAAGCTCTACATCGACGATGCAGGTTGGGGTCCCGAGGTTGGCTCAATTGAGTATGGGTACCGGGTCCCCTTCGACGGAATCCACGTCTTCATCGGCAAGATCGGCGAGCCGGGCCCAGAGTCGGACATCTGCACCGACATCGTCGAGACGGCTCAGTGTGCGAGACCCACCTGAGCTCAGCCCGCTATGAAGCGTGCCTTCGTGGGATGCATCCATGGACGGGAATTTTCTGAAGGATCTGTGTCTGGAGGTGAGACAGCCATCTACTCTGATGGTGAGTCGTCCACGAGTGAGACGGATTTGTTGTATCAACTGCAAGATGGCGGGCTTGGAGGCTGTTCCGATAGCAACAGTATTCTGGACCCCTTTGAGCCACCGAACAGAGTCGGGATCTTCATGGCTGGCACGCAACCAGGGCAGAACTCTACGGCTGCGGCAGCAATGACTTCCGAGTCAGTAGGGGTGACGGCAGCTGGGGCAGGAGGCCCTGCGCGCCCACCGTCTCAGGTCCTGATGGCTTTAATGGAGAAGATGACAGCTCTATTAACCGCTGTGGTCAATCTGGCGGATCAAGCTCAACATGATGCGGAAGTGGTGTAGTTACGTGAGGAGGTAGCACAAGCCAAGGAAAACCTGGCGGCAGAGGACGTCAGGATGGCCACGGAGCTGGCGGCTTTGGATGCTCGGGCCCAGCAGATTCAATCAGAGGCTTTCTAGCTTATGATGGATCAAAACACATCAAATGAGATAATGAGGAGAAGGCACCAGAAGGCTCAGTCCCGTCTGCCTATGGTTTATGAGCCTAGAAACCTCTTCCGTACGCCTGGGGTAGGGCCCAGTAACCCGCCGGAGGTGAACCGGGCTGCGGCACCTGGGGCTAGGACTTCGGTTCAGCCACTTGTGATGGAACCCCCTCGTCTGAATGCCGCTCCACCTCAGCATGTGCCGACAACATCGGGTCATTATTCTAACCCTTTGGAGAACATGATTGCTGCGGCGGCACAATTGGCGGCTCTCCCGGTGGATGGCGACTCTCCGACGGCGGTTGAAACACGAAGGGTCAGAAAACTTCTTCAGACAGCTCTGGCACAGCACGAGGCATATTCTCATAGTCGAGACAGGATTCATTCCACTCCTCGCCCAAGCCGGAGCTATAGTAGGCACATGGACTCACCCACCGTTTCAAGCAACGCCCGGCGCTGTGACTAGCCACGTGGGCATGACCTGGCTTGTGATGGAACTCTTAATTTGCTTGATCAGGACAGATTGCATCAGGAAGCCGAGCGGGCGACTCAGCAGGCAGCTTATCAGCCCCTTCCGGTTTATCCGACAACTTCAATTGAGGCAAGTGTGACCTCTAGGACTATGGGCGTACCTTGTTTGGTACTGGCTCTGCGTAATGAGCATTTACCCAAGGATTTCAAGGGACCTCAAAAGGTGCCTAATTACACGACCGACTTATCCCCTGGGCGTGGATTGAAAGCTACGAGATGGCCATGGAGCTACTGGAAGTCAGTGATGCAGCAATGGCCAAATACTTCACCATGATGCTGGATGGAACGGCCCGTACTTGGTTGAAGGGGCTGCCATCTAATTCCATCGTTTCATGGGCAGAGTTAAAAGCCCGGTTTATTTAGTACTTTAAAGACACATGGAAGCAGCGCATGTCGATTGTGGACTTGACTAATTGTAAGGAAGAGGAGGGTGAATCCACGACCCATTGGGTGCGCCGGGTCAGTCTATAATACATTCATCTGATAATATGGACGCTGGCTCTGCAGTCTTAATGTTGGAGAAAAATTGCCATTTTGAGCCTCTGAAACAGAAGATGGGGCGGCTCAAGCGCGATTATAGTGACATGGGCTAGCTGATGGCAGCTCTAGTTCAATATGCCGACTCTGATAGTACCAAGGATCCTGAGTCTGAAGATGAGAAGACAGGGAAGGGAAAGAAGAATGGCAACAATAAAGGCATGTAGCATAACCCGCAGATCAAGGGGGCAATAACAAACATAAGGCTAATGGTAGTTCAGAGTTTGTGGCTAACACCAATGCGGAGGGCAAGAATCAACGACGTAAGGGGAGGCCGCCTCCTCGGTCCAGCGAGTCAGGTCCCACTCTTGAGCAGTTGCAAAATGAGCCATGTCCAAGGCATGGAACTTAGGAGAAACCAGCCACTCACATGTGGAAGAATTGTACGATTATGAAGGCTTTCAAGAACTCTAACATGTTTGACAACAATCATGGGCCAGGCGGCGGCTCAAGCGGCGGCAGTTTTCATGGCCTGGGTTATGGAGGTGGCGGCTCTAATTCCGGCTTTCAGGGCCACCAAAATAATCAGGGTGGATATAATCAAGGCAACGAGGGTGGTTATCACCAGCAATCCAGCCAAGGGGGTCAGCAGCAGCAGCAATCCGGATATCATAGTAATCCAAAGCAGTTGATAGTGAACAGTATCATGTGGTTACCACCAGTTTGTGCAAGTGGGACCAAAAGCTTCATAAGAGGGCTGTGAACCGTTGTTGAGCCGGCAGTTCCTCGTTACTTGCGTTGGTCTGAGTAGCCTATTCTGTGGAGTAGAGAGGATCAACCTCCCCGGGTTGACAATCCGGGTCACTTAGCCTTGGTGGTGGCGCCTCAAGTTGGTGGATATAAATTCACTAAAGTGCTCATGGATGGAGGCAGTAGCATCAACATCATTTATTATGAGACTTTCCGTCGCATGGGGTTGACTGATAAAAATCTTAAGACGTCCAACACTGTTTTCCATGGAGTGGTGCCTGGTAAGTCGGCGTACCCAGTGGGGAACATTGAGCTGGAAGTGTCCATTGGAGATGAACATGATTCCAGGGCTGAGAAGTTAACTTTTGAGGTGGTCAAAATTAAAAGCCCGTATCATGCTCTGTTTGGACGGCCGGCTTATCCAAAGTTCATGGCACGGCCGTGTTATGTTTATCTGCAGCTCAAGATGTCGGGTCATAAGGGAACCATCGCAGTGCATGGGAGTCGGAAGATAGCCTTGGAATGTGACGAAGGAGATGCTGCTTATGATGAGTCTGTCTGTGCGACAGAGGAGTTGAAGTTTTACAAGGACAATGTTGACCCGGCGGACATGACGTCTTTGAAAACGCCAACCATGGAGCATGAGCCGGTGATGAATTTTAAATCAGCTGACGACACCAAGATGGTTGATTTTGTTCCTACGACTCATCTAAGCAGTTCAGTACCAGTGATAACCTGGATCCCAAATGGGAAAGCGCGCTGATCGAGTTCATCCGTGAGAGCCAGGACATCTTTGCATGGAAACCTTCTGACATGTTGGGTGTACTAAAAGAACTCGCTGAGCACACTCAAAATATTGATCCAAAATTTAAGCCGGTCAAGCAGTTTCTTCAGCGGTTCAATGAGGAGAGGCGTAAGGCCATTGGGGAGGAAGTGGCCCGGCTCTTGGCGGCCGGGTTCATTGTTGAAGTTTTTCATCCAGAGTGGTTGGCTAATCCGGTGCTAGTACTTAATAAGAATGGCACCTGGCGTATGTGTGGATTACACGGACTTAAACAAGTGTAGGATCGAAAGTATGTCTAGAGGGGGGGGTGATTAGACTACTTGACCAAATAAAAACTTATCCTTTTCCCAATTTTAGTCTTTGGCAGATTTTAGCTATCTTAGAACAGGTCAAGCAATCTTAACATAATTCAAGCAAGCATGCAAAGAGTATATGAGTAGCGGAAAGTAAAGCATGCAACTTGCAAGAATGTAAAGGGAAGGGTTTGGGGAATTCAAACGCAATTGGAGACACGGATTTTTTTGTCGTGGTTCCGATAGGTGGTGATATCATACATCCATGTTGATGGAGAGTTCAACCCACGAAGTGTAATGGTTGCGCGAGTCCACGGAGGGCTCCACCCACGAAGGGTCCACGAAGAAGCAACCTTGTCTATCCCACCATGGCCATTACCCACGAAGGACTTGCCTCACTAGCGGCAGATCTTCACGAAGTAGGCGATCTCCTTGCCCTTACAAACTCCTTGGTTCAACTCCACAATCTTGTCGGAGGTTCCCAAGTGACATCTAGCCAATCTAGGAGACACCACTCTCCAAGAAGTAACAAATGGTGAGTTGATGATGAACTCCTTGCTCGTGTGCTTCAAATGATAGTCTTCCAAACACTCAACTCTCTCTCATAGGATTTGGATTTGGTGGAAAGAAGATTTGAGTGGAAAGCAACTTGGGGAAGGCTAGAGATCAAGATTCATATGGTAGGAATGGAATATTTTGGCCTCAACACATGAGTAGGTGGTTCTCTCTCAGAAAAGGCAAGTTGGACGTGTAGGTTCGTTCTGATGGTTGTCTCCACGAATGAAGAGGAGGTGGAGGGGTATATATAGCCACCACACAAAATCTAACCGTTACACACAACTTGCCAATCTCGGTGGGACCGAATTGAGAAACTCGGTCGGACCGATTTAGCAAATCTAGTGACCGTTAGGATTTTTGGTGGGACCGACATGCAACTCGGTAGGACCGATATGGTTCGGGTTAGGGCATAATGTAATCTCGGTGAGACCGATTACACAAACTTGGTGGGACCGATAAATTCGGTGGGGCCGGTTCGCTCATTTCAGTGGGACCGATCGCTCATCTCGGTGGTACCAAAACGTTATAAAGGGAAACAGAGAGATTACAATCGCATCTTGATGAGACCGAGATCCTTATCGGTGAGACCGATTTGCCTAGGGTTTGTGGCAGTGGCTATGACATCTGAACTCGGTGGCGCCGGATAGACAGAATCAGTGGGGCCGAGTTTGACTTTTGGTTTAGGTCATATGTGGATGTGGGAAAGTAGTTGAGGGTTTTGGAGCATATCACTAAGCACTATGAAGCAAGAACCTCATTAAGCAACACCTCATCCCTCCTTGATAGTATTGGCTTTTCCTATAGACTCAGTGTGATCGTGGATCACTAAATATAAAATGTAGAGTCTTGAGCATTGAGCTTGAGCCAATCCTTTTGTCCTTAGCATTTTGAGGGGTACACTTTTCTCATCCATGCCATGCCATTCATTGAGCTTTTCCTGAAATATTTATCTTGGAATAATGTTAGCTCAATGAGTTATATGTTGTTAGGAATTACCAAAACCACCTAGAGATAGTTGCACTTTCAATCTCCCGCTTTTTGGTAATTGATGACAACATATAGATCAAAGCTTCGACAAATGATAATAAGAGTGAAAAACATTGTCGCTTTGAGAAGTATGTGATAAGCAAGATCTCCCCCTAAATTTGTGCATAGTTTAAGATTTGCTTTGGACTGCAAATGAACAAAGAGTTAGGCTCATGGGTTACTCTTCCATGTCACATACATCTTGGTGGAGCGCTCAAAATGATAACAATAGAATACATGCACTCATCACCAAGCAAAGTGAATGATCATATAGAGATAAAAGGATAAAGTCATCCAACAAGCATTAATGTAGCATATGATCAAACACATGATCATCCAAGTATCACACAGACATAAAGTATCTCAAACAAGCAAATAAAGTTCAACCACCAAAGCAAGAGAGAATAAAAAGCAACACTCTCTCTCGAAGCCTATGATCTATACATTTTTCTCCACCTTGGCAACAAGTTACCAAAAAGTTCATAGAAAATGCATAGCACTAAATCGTCTCTCAGGCTTGATCTTTAGGTGGTGGTGTAGAGATGGGTCCTTGGATGAAGACTTCAGTAGATGTGGATGGAGCTGGTGGAGTAGGTGCTGGAGCTGGTTGTACTGGGGTTGTAGCTGGTGCAGATGAAGTGGCTCTGGTGTCTGTCAATGGCACTGCAGCTGATCTCTGAGCTCTAGGCACTTTGGCAAATGCATCAGTGGTTGTCTTGCCCTTCCTCTCCTGCATATCATCTTGGAGTTGCTCAACAATAGACTGGAGCTCAGTTACCTTCACATCCAAGTCATAGAACTTCTGCTCCATGATCCTCTCCAGGCTCTCCTGGTTTTGAGTCAGGGTAGCCAACTCCTTCTCAATCCTCAGAGTGGATTCAATCAAGTAGCCAAGATGATCATGTTTGCTCTTCAAAAAGTACTGAGATGCCTCTTCCATTGTTGGCATCTTGGTAGCCTTCTATGTCCTTGCTTCTCCTTCTTTGCTTGTGCTTGCACAGAAGATGGTTCATCTTCATCCATAACCACTTGGTTGTCCTCAAAGTCTGGATAGATAGGCATGTGATCCTTGTCCAACAAGTTTGTGCCAATGCCCATCTTGGAGTTAATCAGCTCCTAGATCTGTGGGGCATACGCACAACTTCTCTTTTGGTCAGCAGCTTTCCTCTTGATAGTTTCAACTATAAGACTCATGACCTTGAACTTTTGTGGCACATCAAATAAGTGTAGCAGATTTATTGCATAGCCTCTAATCATGTTGTGATCACCTGACTTGGGCAAGAGAGTGTGCCTGAGGATCCAGTTGATGGTTGGCAGTCCTGACAGAAGGTAATGTACTAATCCAAACTTGTGTGTTTCAACAGCAGCATCTGGGATCTCCTTGTACATATGTGCCATAGTGTTGTGATCCATCTTCTTCTTGGCATAGACATCCAAGTCATCCTCTTTTTCCTTAGGTGCATTGATCAGATTAGTCCATTCTTCAATTGATGGTTGGTACCTAGTACCTTCAGACATCCATACTATCCTGCTGAGGGAGTCCCAGACTAGGGGGTGTCTGGATAGCCGAACTATCATCTTTGGCCGGACTCCTAGACTATGAAGATACAAGATTGAAGACTCCGTCCCGTGCCGGATGTGACTTTCCTTGGCGTGGAAGGCAAGCTTGGCGATACGGATATGTAGATCTCCTACCATTATAACCGACTCTGTGTAATCCTAGCCCTCTTCGTTGTCTATATAAACCGGAGGGTTCTAGTCCGTAGGACGAACAACAATCATACCATAGGCTAGCTTCTAGGGTTTAGCCTCTCTGATCTCGTGGTAGATCTACTCTTGTACTACCCATATCATCAATATTAATCAAGTAGGAGTAGGGTTTTACCTCCACCGAGAGGGCCCGGAGCTGGGTAAAAACATCGTGTCCCTTGTCTCCTGTTACCATCCGCCTAGACGCACAGTTCAGGACCCCCTACCCGAGATCTGCCGGTTTTGACACTGACATTGGTGCTTTCATTAAGAGTTCCTCTGTGTCGTCACCTTTAGGCCCGATGGCTCCTTAGATCATCAACAACGACGTGGTCCAGGGTGAGAATTTTCTCCCCGGACAGATCTTCGTATTCGGCGGCTTTGCACTGCGGGCCAATTCACTTGGCCATCTTGAGCAGATTGAAAGCTACGCCCCTGGCCATCAGGTCAGATTTGGAAGTTTGAACTATACGGCTGACGTTCGTGGAGACTTGATCTTCGACGGGTTCGAGCCACAGCCAAGCTCTGCTGCCGGATAGTGCCCTCGAGGCCACCCAAGTGTCCGCTCCGACCTTTAGCTCGGAGCCGACTGCGCCGATCGAGGACGGGTGGCTGGACACCGCCTCGGGGGTGGCTACCTCTACGGCGATAGAGCCGAATACCAACCCTGTCCTTTGTGAAGCTCGTGACTCCAAGGTGCCGGACTCCTCTCCGGACTCTGAACCTTCCGCGCCCCTGCCAATCGAATCCGATTGGGCGCCAATGATGGAGTTCACCGTTGAGGACATCTTTCAGCACTCGCCCTTTGGCGACATCCTGAATTCGCTAAAGTGTCTCTCTTTATTAGGAGAGCCCTGGCCGAATTATGGTCAGGACGGTTGGGATGCAGACGATGAAGAAATTCAAAGCCCGCCCACCACCCACTTCGTAGCCACTGTCGATGACCTAACCGACATGCTAGACTTCGACTCCGAAGACATCGACGGTATGGATGACGATGCAGGAGACGACCAAGAACTAGCACCTACAGGGTACTAGAAGGCCACCTCGTCATATGACATTTACATTGTGGACATCCCAAAGGATGGGAATGGCGATGGAACAATGGAGGACGACCCCTCCAAGAAACAGCCTAAGTGCCGGCGTCAGCGGCGCCGCTCTAAATCCCGCCACAGCAAAAATGGAGATTCCGGCACCGGAGATAATAACACCCCGGACAGTGCCGAAGACAACCCCCTGCAGCAGGATTCAGCACAGGAGGATGGGGAAGCCAGCCCTCATGAGAGAGCGGCAGACAAAGAGGTAGAGGACGATAATTATATGCCTCCCTCCGAAGACGAGGCAGGCCTCGACAACGACGAATTTGTCATGCCTGGGGATCCCGTCGAACAAGAGTATTTCAAACACAGGCTTATGGCCACAGCAAGCAGCATCAAGAAAAAGCAGCAACAGCTTAGAGCTGACCAAGACTTGCTAGCCGACAGATGGACTGAAGTCCTTGCGGCCGAAGAGTATGAACTCGAACGCCCCTCCAAGAGCTACCCAAAACGCAGGCTGCTACCCCGATTAGAGGAGGAAGCACCTAAACCTACATCACCAGCGCATAATATGGCCGACCGGCCACCTCGTGGCCGCGATAGAGAGGCCTCTCGGCCCTACACTCAAGCCGTACCCCGACGCCGCTCAAAAAATACCAAGGCACGGGAAAATGCACCAGACCTGCGGGATATACTCGAGGACAAGGCAAGGCAAACAAGATCGATCTACGGATCGCGTGGGCGCCCCACGATACGTGATGATAACCTTCACACCGGATACAGCAATTCCGGCCGGGCCGAACACAATAGACAAAGCTCATTTGAGCTGCGTCGTGATATAGCCCAATACAGAGGCGCCGCACACCCACTATGCTTGACAGACGAAGTGATGGATCATCAAATCCCTGAGGGTTTCAAACCCATAAACATTGAATCATACGACACCACAACAGATCCGGCGGTCTGGATCGAGGACTATCTCCTCCATATCCACATGGCCCGCGGTGATGATCTACAAGCCATCAAATACCTCCCACTCAAGCTTAAACGACTAGCGCGGCATTGGCTTAACAGCTTGCCCACAGAGTCAATCAGTTGTTGGGAAGACCTGGAAGCCGCATTCCTCGACAACTTCTAGGGCACTTATGTGCGACCACCAGACGCTAATGACCTAAGCCACATAATTCAGCATCCAGAAGAATCGGCCAGACAATTCTGGACACGGTTCCTAACCAAGAAAAATCAAATCATCGACTGTCCGGATGCAGAGGCCCTTCCAGCCTTCAAACACAACATCCGCGACAAGTGGCTCGCCCGGCACCTAGGACAGGAAAAGCCGAAATCCATGGCAGCCCTCACAACACTCATGACCCGCTTCTGCGCAGGAGAGGATAGCTGGCTACCTCGTAGTAACAACATGACCAAGAGCCCTAGTAATTCGGATACCATGGACACCAACGGCAGGTCGCGTCGCAACAAGCACAAGCGCCGCATTAATGGCGACAATACTAACGATACGGCAGTCAATGCCGGATTCAGAGGCTCTAAACCCGGTTAGCGGAAAAAGGCATTCAAAAGAAATACTCCGGGCCCGTCCAATTTGGACCGAATACTCGATCGCTCGTGCCAGATACACGGCACCCCCGAAAAGCCAGCCAATCACACCAACAGGGATTGTTGTGTGTTCAAGCAGGCAGGCAAGTTAATTGCCGAAAACAATGACAAGGGGCTGCATAGCGATGACGAGGTAGAGACCCGGCCACCGAACAATAGAGGACAGAAGGGTTTCCCCCCACAAGTGCGGACGGTGAACATGATATACGCAACCCACATACCCAAAAGGGAGCGGAAGCGTGCACTCAGGGACGTATATGCGATGGAGCCAATCGCCCCAAAGTTCAATTCGTGGTCCTCCTGCCCGATCACTTTTGATCGAAGGGACCACCCCACTAGCATCCGCCATGGCGGATTCGCCGCATTGGTTCTAGACCCAATCGTCGACGGATTTCACCTCACTAGAGTCCTGATGGACGGCGGCAGCAGCCTGAACCTGCTTTATCAGGATACAGTGCACAAGATGGGCATAGACCCCTCAAGGATTGAACCCACAAAGACGACCTTCAAAGGCGTCATGCCAGGTGTAGAGGCCAACTATACAGGCTCAGTTACACTTGAAGTGGTATTCAGATCCCCGGATAACTTCCGAAGCAAGGAGTTAATCTTCGACATAGTCCCGTTCCGCAGCGGCTATCATGCACTGCTCGGACGAACCGCGTTTGTAAAGTTCAATGCAGTACCGCACTACGCATACCTCAAGCTCAAGATGCCAAACCCTCGAGGAGTCATTACGGTCAACAGAAACACCGAACGCTCTCTCCGAACGGAGGAGCATACAGCGGCTCTCGCGGCGGAAGTGCAAAGCAGCCTCTTAAGGCAATTCTTGAGTCTGGTTGTTAAGCGGCCGGACACCATCAAGCGCGCCTGGAGTAACCTACAACAAGACCGCCTAGCACGTTTTGAGCATGCATAGCAATGCGGCCCCAACCCCATCCCTCGCGAAATCGTGAGACAGTACCACGCGTACATAACTACGCTCTAGAGATACCATGGGCATAGGGGTAGGGGCATGGCCGCAGCGTACCTGGGGAGCGGCTCAACCGTACCAGGGGCTCCCAATTGTGTCATTCTTTTTCTTTCTTATTCTCAGGACTCCGTTTTCCAGAAGCCCTGTCCGGCAGTAGAATTGCCGAACTCACGATGCAACAGCCAGGGAAGCAGACAAGCTACGTCGACTGTCCACGTGGTCTCTATTACGAGCAGTATACCTGTTTTGCATACCATCCCGCAGCCTACCCCTGGAGGGGGACATGTTAAATAGTCCCATCCCTTGCTTATCGCACTACTTGCATCATTCTGCTTTCATTGAAGTATTTTTTGAATAAACAATGCATCGCCTTTTGCCTATTATTGCATTCCTTTTTTATCTATATATGTTCACTTATGACATGTTGCATCCGTACGCTTTGGTACGGCCAAATACACCAGGAGCTTAAGTTCCCCAAAATATGGTGTGATAAGTCCGAACACTTTCACAAGTGCGGCACCCCGAACTTATAGCATTATATGCATCGGCTCCGAATCATGTCTTGGGTCAATAGTTGGGTTTGCCCAGCTCCCATGTTTTGGTACGTTACGTTCCGTTATATCGGCTAAGGTAGCGCTGGGAGAACCACTGCGACTGTGCCCCAGTTGAGTTGGGTTGAGCACCTCAGTGGAGAAAACTAAAACTGACCGTCATGATAGGGCGAGAGCCGGTCGCTGTTCGAGAGGTTTTTTCAAGTCCCTAAAGACTTATACCGCTTAGAGCGAGGAGTCTGTTTCGTCCGGCCCAGGCGTGGATAGCGCCCCAAATTCGGTCTTCCGAACACTAGGGGCTTCATCGAAATTTAAAATTATAGAATTCTATGGCCAAGTGGGAGTGTTCAAGCATTATAAGTCTGGTTGCCTTGTTCTTTGTGTTGAGCGCCTCCCTCGAAGGACCCAAGAATGGGAACAAGAGCGCTCAAGTTTATCCCGAACACCCCAGCACTCGTGGCATGGGGGCTGAAGCCAACGACTTGCCATCTCTCAAATTTGATAAACGGCCGCATAGAAGGTAATATTTTAAATTAACAAGCGGCTTTGGCACTATCTTTTTTATCGCCTCAATCTCCTGGAGGGCTTTTTGGGCTTCGGCCTTAGCGGCTTTGGCACTCTCAAGAGCCGAGGCGAGCTCGGACTCTCGAGTCTTCGAGTCACGCTCCAAACTCTCGTGTTTTTCCACGAGAGCCTGGAGCTCTTGCCGCACCTCCGCCACCCGCGCCTCCTGCTTCTCTCGCTCGGTGCGCTCCGCGGCCGCACTTTTTTCGGCTTTGGACAACGCCTCTTTTAGGGTCGCCACCTCGTTCGTGGCCCCTGCAATACTCACGTTATTCCTGTCATTTTTTGCAACCAAATCCTTTCTATACGGTATTACTTTAATAAGGTATTACTTACCTTCCTTGTCCTCGAGCTGCTTCTTGGCACGACTGAGCTCGTTCTCGGACCGCTCGAGTCTCTCCTTCAATACATTTACCTCCGCAGTCAGTGCGGCAGCGGTCAGCAGCGCGGCCTGCATTCCCATATTGGCATGCTTATGTTAGACTCCTGTGTATATCTTTTTAGATCCTCAGTTCAGCTTTTCTCCCGAACACCAAACTGAGCATCAGGGCTACTGTCTATGCGGTACTATTTTTACATATCTTAATTACATACCTCGAAGCCTGTTAGAAGGCTGGTACAGGCTTCAGTCAGCCCGCTCTTGGCGGACTAAACTTTCTGGATCACCGCACTCATAACAGTGCGGTGCTCCTCGTCGATGGAGGCACCGTTAAGCGCCTCCAGCAAGTTATCTGGTGCCTCCGGTTGGACGGAGGCCACCGGCGTCGCAGTCTTGCCCTTCTTACGAAGAACCCGCCCGCCGGAGGTTCCGGTACGGAGTCCGGCACAGGGCCGGACTTATAGCCCTCTGGGGTTTTGCCCTCTTTGCGCCCGGAGTCCGGGAGGTCGCCTTGCGGCGCCTCCAGAACCACCTCCTCCTGGTTGGGCCCCTTTTGGGACTCCGCCGCGGCGTCATCTGCGTCACGGGGGGAGGAGGCGGTCGGAAGTGAAGTGCTATTCACATCCGACGAATCCAGGGAGCCGCTCGACAAAGCGGGGAGCTCATCCTGGGGCGGGCTACACGGTTGTATTCGGCGTTAGAAGACACTATGCGACAAAGCAAAAATCATGAGTTATTCTGGAATCTGGACACTTACGATCTTGCTAGGGGCTTGGCCCTCGAGGACCAATCCTCTTCGCCGTCGTCGGTGTTGGTGGAACAGTCCGGAGGAAGGGTCCTTCCCTTCTTGGACCCTCCGGCCTCCCCAGTTGGGGAGGCCTTCCTTTTCACCTCTCCACCCGCTGGGGGAGAAGCCTCTTTTTCCTCCTCCCCGTCTTTGCGGGAGGAGTCTGCCTCGGAGTCGTCGAACGATGAGTCCAACAACACCTGGCGCCGGGAACTCCTTCGAGTTCCCGTGGCCTTCTTCTTGGCCTTCTTCTCCGGCACCACGTAAGGCGCCGGAACCAGCAGCCCCGTCAATCGGGCGTCTGCTGGGTCTTCTGGTAAGGGAGCCGGACAGTTAACCTGCCCGGACTTTTTCTGCCAGGCCTGTCAAAGGTAAGGGAGTTTAGATCCCGCATAGAGTGAAACTATGAAAAACAAGTGTCCCGTAAAGGGTAAAATAGCTTACCTCGCCGGCTTGACGCTGCGAGCTGAATCCGCGATCTTCGGTAGCAGATGCGGGAGCCTCGACGCCCTTGAACAACACCCTCAAGGCATCTTCGTACGTAGTGTCGAAGAGCCTGCTCAAGGTCTGGTGTTGTGCCGGATCTAACTCCCACAAGTTGAAAGCCCGTTGTTGGCACGGGAGGATCCGGCGGATGAGCATGACCTGGACTGCGTTGACAAGCTTGATCTTCTTGTTCACAAGGTTTTGGACGCAGGTTTGGAGTCTGGTCAGCTCTTCCAAATCACCCCATGTCAGGCCCTTCTCTTTCCAGGAGGTGAGCCGTGTGGGGATGCCAGATCTGAATTCGGGGGCCGCTGCCCATTCAGGGTCACGCGGCTCGGTGATGTAAAACCACCCCGATTGCCACCCTTTGATGGTTTCCACGAAGGTGCCCTCAAGCCATGTGACGTTGGGCATCTTGCCCACCATGGCGCCTCCGCACTCCACCTGCTGGCCGCCCACTACCTTCGGCTTGACATTGAAGGTCTTCAGCCATAAGCCGAAGTGGGGTTTGATGCGGAGGAAGGCCTCGCACACAACGATAAACGCTGAGATGTTGAGGATGAAATTCGGGGCCAGATCGTGGAAATCCAGGCCGTAGTAGAACATGAGCCCCCGGACAAATGGGTGGAGTGGGAAGCCTAGTCCGCAGAGGAAATGAGGAAGGAACACTACACTCTCATGGGGCCTGGGGGTGGGGACGAGCTGCCCCTCGTCTTTGAAGCCGGTGCGCAATGTCCTTGTGCAGGTATCCGGCTTTCCTCAACTTTTTGATGTGCCCCTTCGTGATGGAGGAGGCCATCCACTTGCCTCCCGCTCCGGACATGGCTGGGGAAGGTTGAGGCGAGATGTGTGGACTTGGGCGCTAGACCTCGAGTACGCGGAAATGGATAAGCAAAGGAGGAAGAAGGCGTAGGTAATAAGGTGGATCCTTATCCCCTTATATGGACGGGCGGAACTATGCGTCCCCACCAGCCTGGTAAAACTCGCTTATCTCCCAAGCGCCATAATCAATGGCGCGGTTGGGTTACCCACGCCCGTATTGATGAGAATCCTAGAATAAGGGGACACGATCTCTGCTTTGACAAGACGTGCCAAGGAAACCGCTTCGCTAAACGCGCTGAGGTGGGACAGCAAAAAACGATTCGAATAAAGGCCTGGCCGTGGTGTGAAGTCACGCCACGAAATACGTCAGCAGATCTATGTAAAGATTATTCTCTCTACGGTGGTATGTGGAACCTATTTTGCAGAGCCGGACACTATCCTTGTGTTCAAAATCTTCTATGAAGTATTCGGAGGAGGAACCCGCCTTGCAATGCCGAAGACAATATGCGCGCCGGACTCGTCGTCATTGAAGCCTGGTTCAGGGGCTACTGAGGGAGTCCCGGACTAGGGGGTGTCCGGATAGCCAAACTATCATCTTTGGCCGGACTCCTAGACTATGAAGATACAAGATTGAAGAGTCCGTCCCGTGTCCGGATGGGACTTTCCTTGGCGTGGAAGGCGAGCTTGGCGATATGGATATGTAGATCTCCTACCATTGTAACCGACTCTGTGTAACCCTAGCCCTTTCTGGTGTCTATATAAACCGGAGGGTTTTAGTCCGTAGGACGAACGACAATCATACCATAGGCTAGCTTCTCGGGTTTAGCCTCTCTGATCTCGTGGTAGATCTACTCTTGTACTACCCATATCATCAATATTAATCAAGCAGGAGCAGGGTTTTACCTCCACCGAGAGGGCCCGAACCTGGGTAAAAACATCGTGTCCCTTGTCTCCTGTTACCATCCGCCTAGACGCACAGTTCGGGACCCCCTACCCGAGATCCGGCGGTTTTGACACCGACACCTGCCATCTGGATAGAAGTCTGCTGTGAAGTAGAATTACATTATTAGCTCATCATTCCACTTTGTGAGCTTCTGCCCAACAAAGTTTGTCACTCCATAAGCACTGAAGCTGTCATACACACCAGGATAGTGTTCTTCATTCTCCTTGATGTACTTCCAGTCCACCCACCTCATATCACATACTATTGGCTTCTTGTCCAGCAGCACTGTCTCATAGAAATCCTGTTGTTCCTTTGTGTGGAACCTATAGTCTACAACATTTCTCCTCTTGACTGCATAAGGATCAGTCAACCTCCACTGTCCGAGGCCGGCATCCTTTCTCAGCTTCATGTTCTCAGCTATATGATGGGCATCATTATGATCTGGAATTTTTGGCTTCAATTTTCTCAAGACATGCTCTTCATCATCTTCCTCTTCAACAACAGTTTCAGGCACTGATACTTGTTCTTCTCAGCAGCATATATGTTCCTGGTATTCCTTTTAGGTGCAGTCTTGGGCTTGGATGCAGCCTTGGGTGCTTCTTTGGGCTTTGATGAAGCAACCCCTGACCTGATAGCATTACCCATAAGCTTCTGAGCCTTGGGTGCTAGTGCAGCAACCTCTTCTTCTTCTTCCTCTTCGGAGTCTCTCCTCATAGAGGGATTGCCAAGAACCTTGGCAGTAGTGGTTCTGACTCTCTTTTTGTTCTTGTCTTGGCCAACAGCTTCATCTTTTGACTCAATGGTAAACTTCATGGTTTCCCCAGTGGCAACCTTCCTAGGTTTGGAAGTGGGAATCCTTCTTGCAGGTGCCTTCTTCTGCATTCTTGGCTTAGTGGCTGTAGCTAAGCCATATTCTTTCTTGAGCACCTTCTTCTTGGAAGTGGCCTCATCCTCAATAGCCACATAGTCTTCATCCTCAGATTTTGAGGTTCTCTTCTTTCTGGCCCTGGTGGCAGCTTTGGGTAAGTTGCTTGGGGTGCTCCTGCTGCCATCATCATAGTTGCTCGAGGGACTAGTGCCCTCATTCACTCAAACCTGCTCCTCTTCCCTGTTCTGGTTGTCACTCTGATCAGACATATTGCAAACACTGACTGCAGACCCTGTGAATAGATATAGATGAGATAGAGTGGATGAGCATCACAAAATACAGAGGTTTTTGCAAAAGAATGAGTCAAAAACTTAGTTTTAGTTTTCCACAAAAAGCATTTCGGATCTACCGATTTGTAAACTCGGTGATACCGAAGCAGCTTTTGGAACCTAAACTAGTGAACTCGGTCTCACCGATTTGCAATTCTCAGTCAGACCAAGAATTACATGTGCAATGGCCTTAGCCGAATCGGTGGAACCGAGTTCTACAACTCGGTTGGTCCGAGATGGTTTCGGCGGAAACCTATCCCTAAATTTTCAATTCATCTCTAATCTATGGACTGTTTTGACTAGATAAGATAGTTTCAATCGTGGCAAGATTCATGGACAACACAATGTGCTAGGAATTAGATAGGTATAGCACAGTGATCGAGTCCATACCCTAGTTCGGCGATAAAGTCGCTACGGCGGCAACGGCGGGGATGATTTCCGTTGACGGCGGAGGAGACCAGCGGCGGGACACAACTGGCGACGAGGAGGACGATCCGGAGACCCTGGAGGCAGAGCGGGCTAAGCGCGGGATAAAGAGTTCGGAGAAAATTTCCAAAGTTTTGCCCGTGGGTATATATAGCCCGACCCTGTCGGTGTGACCGAGTGGAACAACTCGGTGGCACCGAGATGCATAACTGCTAACAGTTACAGCAACTTGGTGTGACCGAAAAGTTCAAATCGGTTGCATCGAGATTGAAAACCTAGATCGACTTGGTGATCTCGGTATGACCGAAATGGAAGAATCGGTCAGACCGACGCACAAAGAAGTTTTGGAAGTTTAAGTCTATGACAAATCAGGGACTCCGAGTGCTCCTCACACAAAGTGGTTCAAATCTGACTTGATCAAATTTTGTGATGTAGCATGAATAGAGTTTGAGACAAGAAAAGCATAGATAGCTAGAGAAGGTTCTTAGGCATTCTTGTCCATCCACTTGGCAAAAAGAAAAAGGAACCAATCAATCAAAACAACAAGTGGATGTCCTCAAATGAGTAAAATATGCAACCAACATGCTCACACAATAAAATGGCAAATGAAATATGTGGGAAAGCATGCACAACCAATTCTAGCATCTATCAAGCAATTGGCGATGACTAGGTCATCTATATATGAGTATATTGACTTAGGAGTCAAATGAGAACATTTGATCATAGGTCATATTCATCGTTTAAGCTCAAGTGGGGTTACCACTTTTACATAATGCATTGATGTGCTCACACCATTAGA
The DNA here is from genome assembly GCF_018294505.1 of Triticum aestivum. Taxonomy (NCBI): domain Eukaryota; kingdom Viridiplantae; phylum Streptophyta; class Magnoliopsida; order Poales; family Poaceae; genus Triticum; species Triticum aestivum. The sequence continues at coordinate 347,503,403 of NC_057810.1, forward strand.
GTTGCTTTGACTCAATTCTTAGAGTAAAGCTCCCCCTAGATGTGAGATCCCCCCTTAGAGGGATGAACTAACCTTGGGTTTTGTCGATGATGACTTCATGTAGGTGTTGAAGATGTGGATGCTCAATGTTGATGTAAATCATTTGGAGCAATCCTTTGGAGTGAGTTGCACTTTCGATACCTACACAGGTTAGTCCCACCAGGAACAAACAAGGATATCCATAGACATAGAATGATGCACACACAAGATGATGTCTATGAAAGCATTAGGTTACCTTGTCACCAACAAGAGGGTTTGTGACTCCTTGAACTAGTGCGAGATGTGGAAGTTGATTGCACTTGTTGTTGCCAAAATGATATGAGTGAAATATGTTGGCGGAGTCACCCTCAAGAACTCTCTAGTTCTTCTTCTTCGGGACCCACATCATCTTGATGGGAATCCTTGGAGTTGTAGTTGTACTTGATGAAGCAGTGCTTGACGTAGTCTTGGGAACCCACTTGCCCAAGGCCTTAGGAGCTTCTTCAAGTGCATCAATCTCCTCTTGAAGCTTGTCCTTGCCTTTTTGCTTGTGGTCTTGTAGTGGAAGACCATCTTGGGCTTGTGTCCCTTTGAAGGAAGTAGGATCATACTTCTCTTGTTGAGGAACAAACTTCATCTTGGGGTATTGATCTTCTTCCCACTCAACTCCAATGGAATTGAACTTTCGTTCAAAACCAACACCATGGTTCTTCCGGTGCCTTCCTTGCTTGCATACAATTTCCTCAAATTGCTTACTCCCGGCAAGGCTCTTGTAAACACCTTTCTCTATAATTCCCTTCAATAAGCTATTTTCTTGCTCAAGTGTAACTTGGCTAAGAGAATCATTAGTGGAATCAAGAGAACTACTAGAAGCAACAACATTGGATTTAGCATGATTATTGTTACTACTAGAGGAAGAATCCTTCTTGTTCTTGTTACTAGACTTGACTTGAGGCATGTAAGTAGATAAGAGTAAACGCTTGGCAATGTAAGAAGAACTTTTCTTACGAAGATCATCATTGATTGCATTTAAGAACTCATGCTCTTGCTCAAGGTTGAGCTTTTCAAAGAGTAACTTCCCATGAGTCCTTAAAAGTTCTCGATGATCTTCTAAGATAGTTTCATGAGCTAACTTAAGAGTGTTTAGTTCTTTAGTTAGAAGCTCAATCTTCTCCTTATCATTGTCATTCATTTTATCTTGATTGGCATGATTAATTGACGTTTGATCATAGTTTTCATCACTAGAGTTGTCAACAAGTAAATCATCATCACCTAACAAGTCATCTTCATCACTATTGAAATCAACATACTCGGGGTGTGTTACCTTTGGGCCTTTAGCCATGAACCATCTTCCAAGTCCTTCATTTGGTGAATCAAATATGTCGTAGGAGTTGGTTGACACAAGTGCTAGACCAGTAACAACTTCATCTTGAGTATATTCGGAGTCGGAGTGATAGCTTCTCTTGGAGTGATTGTCGGAGTCGGGGCCGGATACCCATTCACCAACATGAGCTTGATGTCTTCGTTTTGTGTAGCTCCTTGATGACTTGTCCTTCCTTTCCGAATCCTTGCTTCTCCGGGATGTTCTTCATTCATAACAATCATCTCTCCTCCTCCTCTCTCTTGGTGGTGATTCTTCTCTTCTACTTCTCCCGTTAGGTGATTATTCTGTTCTTTTGTAGGGTGTCGTACACTCATTGGAATAGTGTCCGGGTCTTCCACAATTGTAGCAATTGCGCTCTCGACTAGAAGATCTTTTGTCATTGTAGGACCTTGACTTGGAGCTACTCTGTTTGCTTCTACTCTTGTAGAACTTGTTGAAGTTCTTCACCATTAAGCTCAATTCTTCATTGAAGGTTTGTTTCTCACTTGATGATGTGGGAGCTTCACATGAGGCTTTGTAAGCACCACTTGACTTGTTGTGAAGTTCCTCCTTATCCTTGAGTGACATCTCATGAGCAACAATTCTTCCAATGACTTCTGTTGGCTTGAGATCTTTGTAATTGGGCATCATTTGGATCAATGTGCACACGGTATCATATTTTCCATCCAAAGCTCTTAGGATCTTCTTGATGATGAATTTGTCAGTCATCTCTTCACTTCCTAAGCCGGCAATCTCATTTGTGATAAGAGCAAGCCTAGAGTACATTTCAGCGACACCTTCACCATCCTTCATTTTGAACTTGTCAAGTTGACTTTGAAGCACATCCAACTTGGATTCCTTTACGGAGTCGGTACCTTCATGCATATCAATCAAAGTATCCCAAATTTCCTTTGCATTCTCAAGATGGCTGATTTTGTTGAATTCTTCAGGGCACAATCCGTTGAAGAGGATATCACAAGCTTGAGCGTTGTATTGCAGCATCCTCAACTCTTCTGCGCTAGCTTCACGGTTTGGTTCTCTCCCATCAAAGAATTCACCTTGCAAGCCAATACACACAATAGCCCAAATGGCGGGGTTATGTCCAAGAATATGCATTTTCATCTTATGCTTCCAACTAGCAAAATTAGTACCATCAAAGTAAGGACCTCTATGGTGATAATTTCCCTCGCTAGACGCCATACTCTCCTAGATTGTGAAACCAAGGCTATGACCACCAAAAGCTATGGAAATCAAAGCAAATGGAGACCAAAGCTCTGATACCACTTGTAGGATCGAAAGTATGTCTAGAGGGGGGTGATTAGACTACTTGACCAAATAAAAACTTATCCTTTTCCCAATTTTAGTCTTTGGTAGATTTTAGCTATCTAGCACAAGTCAAGCAATCTTAACATAATTCAAGCAAGCATGCAAAGAGTATATGAGCAGCGGAAAGTAAAGCATGCAACTTGCAAGAATGTAAAGGGAAGGGTTTGGAGAATTCAAACGCAATTGGAGACACAGATGTTTTTGCCGTGGTTCCGATAGGTGGTGCTATCGTACATCCACGTTGAGGGACTCTTCAACCCACGAAGGGTAACGGTTGCGCGAGTCCATGGAGGGCTGCACCCACGAAGGGTCCACGAAGAAGCAACCTTGTCTATCCCACCATGGCTGTCGCCCACGAAGGACTTGCCTCACTAGCAGTAGATCTTCACGAAGTAGGCGATCTCCTTACCCTTACAAACTCCTTGGTTCAACTCCACAATCTTGTCGGAGGCTCCCAAGTGACACCTAGCCAATCTAGGAGACACCACTCTCCAAGAAGTAACAAATTGTGTGTTGATGATGCACTCCTTGCTCTTGTGCTTCAAATGATAGTCTCCCCAACACTCAACTCTCTCTCACAGGATTTGGATTTGGTGGAAAGAATATTTGAGTGGAAAGCAACTTGGGGAAGGCTAGAGATCAAGATTCATATGGTAGGAATGGAATATCTTGGCCTCAACACATGAGTAGGTGGTTCTCTCTTAGAAAATGCAAGTTGGAAGTGTAGGTTCGTTCTGATGGCTCTCTCCATGAATGAAGAGGAGGTGGAGGGGTATATATAGCCTCCACACAAAATCTAACCGTTACACACAACTTGCCAATCTCGGTGGGACCGAATTGAGAAACTCGGTCGGACCGATTTAGCAAATCTAGTGACCATTAGGATTCTCGGTGGGACCGACATGCAACTCGGTAGGACCGATATGGTTAGGGTTAGGGCATAGTGTAATCTCGGTGAGACCGATTACACAAACTTGGTGGGACCGATTTTGGTAATAAGCTAACCAGAGAGTTGGTCGGGTAAACTCGATGGGACCGGTTCGCTCATTTTGGTGGGACTGAAATGTTACGAAAAGGAAACAGGGAGTTTACATTGCAATCTCGGTGGGACAGATCGCTCATCTCGGTGGTACCGAAACGTTATAAAGGGAAACAGAGAGATTACAATCCCATCTCGGTGAGACCGAGATCCCTAGCGGTGAGACCAATTTGCCTAGGGTTTGTGGCAGTGGCTATGACATGTGAACTCGGTGGCGCCGGATAGAAAGAATCCGTGGGGCCAAGTTTGACTTTTGGTTTAGGTCATATGTGGATGTGGGAAAGTAGTTGAGGGTTTTGGAGCATATCACTAAGCACTATGAAGCAAGAACCTCATTAAGCAACACCTCATCCCTCCTTGATAGTATTGGCTTTTCCTATAGACTCAATGTGATCTTGGATCACTAAATATAAAATGTAGAGTCTTGAGCATTGAGCTTGAGCCAATCCTTTTGTCCTTAGCATTTTGAGGGGTACACTTTTCTCATCCATGCCATGCCATTCATTGAGCTTTTCCTGAAATATTTATCTAGGAATAATGTTAGCTCAATGAGCAATATGTTGTTAGGAATTACCAAAACCACCTAGGGATAGTTGCACTTTCAACAAGGCTTGTCCGGCTGATCCTTTTGCTCTCCCTCGTATTGATCAAATCATTGATGCTACAGCGGGTTGTGAGCGTCTGAGCTTTTTGGATGCTTATACTGGTTATCATTAGATCAAGATGGCAGTCAAGGACCAAGAGAAGACGGCTTTTATTACTCCTTTTGGAGCCTTCTGCTATGTGTCTATGCCTTTTGGGATCAAGAGAGCCCGGGCGACTTATCAGCGATGTGTGCATAACTGTCTTCACAATCAGATTGGGCGCAATGTTCATGCTTATGTGGACGACATTATGGTGAAATCCAGAGAGAAGGAGACCTTGATAGATGATTTGAAGGAAACCTTTGATAATCTCCGGGTCTACAAGATGATGCTTAACCCCGCCAAGTGCGTTTTTGGTGTGCCAGCAGGCAAACTTTTGGGTTTCTGGTTTCTAACCGAGGCATTGAGGCTAACCCGGAAAAGATCAAGGCCATCACCTCCTTGGCTTAGTCGGCGTGTATCAATGATGTTCATCGTTTGGCGGGTCGTATTGCTACCTTAAGCCGGTTCATTAGACGGTTAGGCGAGAAGGCTATATCGCTATAGTAGATGATGAAGAAAACAGACGACTTTGTCTGTAGTGATGCTGCTAACGATGCATTTGAAGATTTGAAGAGGCAGCTAGCTGAGCCGCCGGTTCTTGCTACTCCCATTGATAAGGATCCATTATTGTTATATGTGGCTGCTAACACACGTGCTATCAGTGTGGTCATTGTGGTGGAGCGCAAGGAGGCTAGCAAAGAATATCCGGTTCAACGGCTGGTTTACTACATTAGTGAGGTGCTTATTGAGTCCAAGCAGAGATATCCACATTGGCAGAAGCTTGTTTATGGGGTGTTCATGGCCAGCCAGAAGCTTAAACAATATTTTCTGGGTCATCCCATCAGTGTGGTCAGTTTTGCTCCTTTAGGAGATATCATTCAAAACAGAGAAGCCATAGGACGAGTCGCCAAGTGGGCCATTGAGCTTGGGCCTCATGATTTAAATTATGTGACACGCACTGCTATCAAGTCTCAAGCACTGGTGGATTTCATCAACGATTGGACAGAGCTGCAGATGCCTAAAGAGGAGCCGGAGAACACATATTGGACTATTCACTTTGATGGGTCCAGGCAATTGGAGGGCTCGGGGGCTGGAGTTGTTTTAGCTTCCCCTCGAGGTGACAAATTTTGTTATGTTCTAAGGTTGATGTTTCCTTGTACTAACAATGCAGCTCAGTATGAGGCCTTGCTCCGTGGTCTTCGGATGGCTAAAGAGATGAACGTAAGCCGGGAAGGTGCTTTGCCGACTCAGATTTGGTGGCTCAACAGGTCTCGGGCAAATGGGATTCCAAGGATCCCCTCATGGCGGCTTATCGTCGTGAAGTTGATGTTGTTGCTGGACACTTCAAGAGTTATCAAGTGGATCACATTGATCGCAGAAAGAATGAGGCGGCTGATGCTTTAAGTCGGTTGGGATCTCAGCATAAGCCGGTGCCACCGAACACTTTCTTGGATATTCTGCATAACCCTTCTGTCAAGTTTCCTACAGAGGAAGACCTGGCTGTTCCTGACCTGGAAGCACAATTGGTGGTGGCTCTTCACGTCATCCCAGATTGGACTGTACAATATTTGGCTTATATGACCCGGGGCGAGTTACCTGAGGATGAAACCTTGGCTAGGCAGATAACCCGGCGGTCTAAGTCAATGACAATTGCCAATGGCCAGTTACAGCATCGCAGTGTCACTGGGGCGTTTCAGCGTTGTGTCTCTCCCGAGGAGGGTCAAGAGATTCTTCGTGAGATTCATGAAGGAGATTGTGGCCATCATGCCGGTTCAAAGTCCCTTGTGGCCAAAGCTTTTCTTCATGGATTTTATTGGCTGACGGCTCATGCTGATGCAGAGGATCTGGTCAGTAAATGTGATGGTTGTCAGAAATTATCACGGCGAGCTCACGTGCTGGCTCAAGAACTGAGGATGATTCCAATTACTTGGTCGTTTTTTGCAGTATGGGGACTTGACATGGTTGGGCCTTTTAAAAGGTCCAAGGATAAAAAGACCCACCTCTTGGTGGCGGTTGGCAAATTCACAAAGTGGGTTGAAGCAGAGCCGGTCAGTAAGTGTGATGCGGCAACGGCAGTTCAATTCATGAAAAAGGTGATTTTCCATTTTGGCTTTCCCCATAGTATCATAATTGGCACTAACTTGTCCAAGGGTGCCATGGAAAAGTTTTGTCAACGTCAGCATATTTGACTTGACGTTTCATCAGTAGCTCACCCCCAATCCAATTGTCAAGCCGAAAGAGCCAATCAGGAAATTTTGAAAGGCATCAAGCCCCGGCTTCTGGTTCCCTTGCAACGGACGCCGGGTTGTTGAGTGGAGGAGTTACAATCAGTGTTATGGAGTATCAATACTACCCCAACAGATTTACGGGTTACACCCCTTTTTTCATGGTTTATGGAGCAGAGGCGGTTCTTCCTAGTGACATCCGTCATGACTCGCCCCGCGTGGCGGCTTACATTGAAGCTGATAATGAACAAGCACGCCAGGATGCACTTGACCTTTTAGATGAAAAGCGTGACTTGGCAGCAGCCCGCTCGATTATTTACCAACAGGACCTGCACCGTTATCACAACCGCCGGGTTAAGTCCAGAACCTTTCAAGAAGGTGATTTGGTGCTCCGGCTCATCCAAGATCAAACTGATGCACACAAGTTATCCCCACCTTGGGAAGGGCCCTTTATGGTCAGTAAAAACATGAACAACGGGTCATACTACATTATCGGTGTTCGAGAGCATAAAGACTCACGTAAGTCGGAGGAGGAGACCCGCCGACCGTGGAATATTGCTCATCTTCGGCCTTACTACACTTGAGCCACCGGCTCTTATGATGTACATATTTTTGACAATGTATATATTATGATAAGTAATAAAGCAGGACCTCTGTCCTTTTCATCCTCAATGATAATGTGTCTTCATCATCATAATTCCAAAGACCAATTGGGGGCTGATCATATTCGAATCTAGCTTAACTCCTTTGGAACAGCTTCCTGACCGTATCCTAATCATAGCTGATCAAAAAACAATTGATCATTTGGGGGCTGGATCATATTTGAATCATAGCTTAACCATTTTTGGTCCGACTATGATCGTATTCGATCAGAGTCGTTAAAAAATCTCAAGGTCATTTGGGGGCTTCGTGTTCAAATATAGGTCGTATTCGAACCAAAGAGAACATAGCTGTCGGTACCCTCTTGATCGGTGCAATGCCAAACCCACTAGGGGGCTTCTTGATCGTATTCGAATCATACTTAACCCCTTTTGGGTCCGACTTTGATCGTATTCGAATCAGAGTCGTTAAAAAAGTCTCAAGGTCATTTGGGGGCTTCCTGTTTAAACATAGTTTGTATTCGAACCAAAGAGAACATAGTTGTCGGTACCCTCTTGATCGGCGCAATGCCAAAACCACTAGGGGGCTTCCTGATCGTATTCGAATCCTAGCTAAACCCCTTTTGGTCCGGCTTACTGACCGTATTCGAATCAGAAGCCTCGCTTTTTCTCTCTCTCTGGCTTAAGTTCTTTTTTTGAAAACAATCTTTGGGTTTGTCTTGAGACTTTTTTGTTCATATCTGAGGCATATATATATGTGGTTTGTATTTGACCTGGCTTGGGTTTGGACGATAAGTCGCTAGCATATGACAATCATCAAACATTTGGAAGTTTTGTCTTCTAAAGATCGGGTTATCACCCTTACTGTGTGCTACCTCTTGAGCACTGCGTTGGATTTCCCCGAAGAGGAGAGGATGATGTAGCAAAGTAGCATAAGTATTTTCCCTCAGTTCTTGAGAACCAAGGTATCAATCCAGTAGGAGACCACGCACAAGTCCCTCGTACCTACACAAAACGATAGCAACTCGCAACCAACGCGATTAGGGTTGTCAATCGCTTCACGGTCACTTACGATAGTGAGATCTGATAGAGATGATAAATAATATTTTTGGTATTTTTGATAGATAGATGCAAAGTAAAAAGTAAAAGGCAAAGTAAACAAAGCAACTAAATAAAGCAATAGAGATTGATATGATGAGAATAGACCCGGGGGCCATAGGTTTCACTTGTGGCTTCTCTCAAGAGCATAAGTATTCTATGGTGGGTGAACAAATTACTTTTGAGCAATTGACAGAATTGAGCATAGTTTTGAGTATATCTAGGCAATGATCATGTATATAGGCATCACGTCCAAAACAAGTAGATCAAAACGATTCTGCATCTACTACTATTACTCCACTCATCGACTGCTATCCAGCATGCATCTAGAGTATTAAGTAAAAACAGAGTAACGCCTTAAGCAAGATGATATGATGTAGAGGGATAAATTCATGCAATATGATAAAAAAACCATCTTGTTATCCTTGATGGCAACAATACAATGCGTGCCTTGCAACCCTTTCTGTCACTAGGTAAGGACACCGCAAGATTGAACCCAAAGCTAAGCACTTCTCCCATTGCAAGAACTACCAATCTAGTTGGCCAAACCGAAAAGGATAATTCAAAGAGACTTGCAAAGATAACTCAATCATACATAAAAGAATTCAGAGAAGAATCAAATATTTTCCATAGATAATACTGGATCATAAACCCACAATTCATCAGTCTCAACAAACACACCGCAAAAAGAAGATTACATCGAATAGATCTCCACAAGAGAGGGGGAGAACATTGTATTGAGATCCAAAAAGAGAGAAGAAGCCATCTAGCTACTAGCTATGGACCCGAAGGTCTGAAGTAAACTACTCACACTTCATTGGAGGGGCTTTGGTGATGATGTAGAAGCCCTCCATGGTGGATGCCCCCTCCGACGGAGCTCCGGAACAGGCCCCAAGATGGGATCTCGTGGATACAGAAGGTTGCGGCGGTGGAATTAGGTTTTTGGCTCCTGTTCTGATCGTTTGGGGATACATAGGTATATATAGGAGGAAGGAGTACATCGGTGGAGCGTCAGGGGGCCCACGAGGTAGGGGGCCCGCCTAGGGGGCGCGCCCTCCACCCTCATGACCGCCTCTGGCACTTCTTGGAGTAGGGTCCAAGTCTCCTGGATCACGTTCGGTTGGAAAATCACGTTCCCGAAGGTTTCATTCCGTTTGGACTCCGTTCGATATTCCGTTTCTTCGAAACACTGAAATAGGCAAAAACAGCAATTCTGGGCTGGGCCTCCGGTTAATAGGTTAGTCCCAAAAGTAATATAAAAGTGGAAAATAAAGCCCAATATAGTCCAAAACAGTAAATCAAGTAGCATGGAGGAATCAAAAATTATAGATACATTGGAGACGTATCAAGCATCCCCAAGCTTAATTCCTGCTCGTCCTCAAGTAGGTAAATGATAAAAAAGAATTTTTGATGCAGAGTGATACTTTGGCATAATTTCAATGTAAATCTTCCTAATTGTGATATGAATATTCAGATCTGAAAGATTCAAGACAAAAGTTCATATTAATAGAAAAATAATAATACTTCAAGCATACTAATCAAAGCAATCATGTCTTCTCAAAATAACATGGCAAAAGAAAGTTCATCCCTACAAAATCATATAGTTAGGCTATGCTTCATTTTTGTCACACAAATATGTTCCCAACTTCTATACCCCCGATGACAAGCCAAGCAATTGTTTCATACTTAAATAATCTCAAACTTTTTCAACCTTCATGCAATACATGAGCGTGAGCCATGGATATAGCACTATGGGTGGAATAGAATATGATGATGGGGATTGTGTGGAGAAGACAAAAAAGGTGAAAGTCTCACATTGACGAGGCTAATCAACGGGCTATGGAGATGCCCATCAATTGATGTCAACATGAGGAGTAGGGATTGCCATGCAACGGATGCACTAGAGGTATGAATGCTCAACAAAAGAAAACTAGTGGGTGTGCATCCAACTCGCTTGCTCATGAAGACCTAGGGCATTTAAAGAAGCCCATCGTAGGAATATACAAGCCAAGTTCTATAATGAAAAATTCCCACTAGTATAAAAAGATAACTTATGAGACTCACTACATGAAGAACAAGGTGCTACTTTGAAGCACAATATATGAGACTCACTACATGAAGAACAAGGTGCTACTTTGAAGCACAAGTGTGGAAAAAGAGATAGTAGCATTGCCTTTTTATATATATATTTTTGGGCCTTTCTTTTTTTCTTTTGGCCTTTCTCTTTTTTATTGGGCAATTCTCTAATAATGATGATCATCACACGTCTATTGATTACAACATAAGGATTACAACTCGAAACTTAGAACAAGATATGACTCTATATGAATGCCTCCGGCAGTGTACCGGGATGGTGCAATGAATCAAGAGTGACATGTATGGAAAATAATGCATGGTGGCTTTGCCACAAATATGATGTCAACTACATTATCATTCAATGGAAATATGACAAAAGTAATGTATGTCATGATGATGATGGTGGTGGAAGTTGCATGGCAATATATCTCGGAATGGCTATGGAAATGCCATGATAGGTAGGTATGGTGGCTGTTTTGAGGAAGATATAAGGAGGTTTATGTGTGATAGAGCGAATCGTATCACGGGGTTTGGATGCACCGGCGAAGTTTGCACCAACTCTCAAGGTGAGAAAGGGCAATGCACGGTACCGAAGAGGTTAGCAAAGGCGGAAAGGTGAGAGTGCGTATAATCCATGGACTTAGCATTAGTCAAAAGAACTCATATACTTATTGCAAAAATTTAGAAGTCATCAAAAATCAAGTACTACGCGCATGTTCCTAGGGGGATAGATTGGTAGGAAAAGACCATCGCTCGTCCCCGACCGCCACTCATAAGGATGCACAAGCCAGGTACACTTCATGTTTCAAATTTGTTACATAACTTTAACCATACGTGCATGCTACGGGACTTGCAAACTTCAACACACGTATTTCTCAAATCCATAATCACCCAACTAGCATGACTTTGATATTATCACCTCCATATCTCAAAACAATTATCAAGCATCAAACTTATCTTACTATTCAATGCACTCAAAAGAAAGGTTCACATATCTTGAACACCAAGTATATTAACATTAAGCAAATTACCATGCTATCAATGACTCTCAAAATAATCTAAGTGAAGCATGAGAGATCAATAGTTTCTTTAAAACAAATGCACCACCGTGCTCTAAAAGATATAAGTGAAGCACTACAGCAAAAAATTATCACGCTCAAAAGATATAAGTGAAGCACTATGAGCAAAACTATCAAGCTCAAAAGATATAAGTGAAGCACTATGAGCAAAACTATCAAGCTCAAAAGATATAAGTGAAGCATATAGAGTATTCTAACAAATTCTCATGTATGGCTCTCTCAAAAGGTGTGTACAGCAAGGATGATTGTGGTAGGCTAACAAGCAAAAACACAAATAATACAAGACGCTCCATGCAAAACACATATCATGTGGTGAATAAAAATATAGCTCCAAGTAAATTACCGATGGAAGTGGACGAAAGAGGGGATGCCTTCCGGGGCATCCCCAAGCTTTGACTTTTTGGTGTCCTTGGATTATCTTGGGGGTGCCATGGGCATCCCCAAGCTTAGGCTCTTGCCACTCCTTGTTCCATAATCCATCAAAAGAGTTCACCCAAAACTTGAAAACTTCACAACACAAAACTCAACAGAAATCTCGTGAGCTCCGTTAGAGAAAGAAAACAAAAGACTACTTAAAGGTACTGTAATGAACTAATTCTTTATTTATTTTGGTGTTAAACTTACTGTATTCCAACTTCTCTATGGTTTATAAACTATTTTACTAGCCATAGATTCATCAAAATAAGCAAACAACACACGTAAAACAGAATCTGTCAAAAACAGAACAGTCTGTAGAAATCTGTAACTAACGCAAACTTCTGGAACTCTAAAAATTCTACCAAAATAGGAAGTCCTGGAAAATTTGTTTATTGAACAGCAGAAAAA
>NC_057810.1:347515746-347518132 GCF_018294505.1 Triticum aestivum
ATAGTAGGTTCCCACTCATCATAGAGTTTTCTAGGGATAGAAACTTTCAACTCAAGTTTTTCTTCATAAGATTGCATCAAAGCATCAACAATGTGTTCGGTAAAGGCCTTATTTTGACTATAAGCATGAGGAGAATCTAGCACAGATTGCAACAAGGAAATACAACCAATCAAAGAGCAATTTTCATAATTAAATTCCTTGAGATCCAAGATAGTGGGTTTAGCAACATGACGGTTTTTATTTATTTCAATCTCACTATCATCAAATTCATTATCAAGATCTAGAAACTCTGAATTCTTAGAACGCCTTCTAGGTAAAGGAAGATCATATTCAGATTCATCAAGATTCATATTGCAAAACAAAGATTTAATGGGGGACACATCAATAACTTTTAGACCTTCATCTTGATTTTCATAGGAATTGGAAGAACACGCTTTAATAAAGGCATCTTTGGAAGCATGCATCCTAGCGGTACTTTACTTGCACTCATCAATGGAAATTCTCATGGATTTGAGAGACTCATTGATATCATGCTTAGGAGGAATAGATCTAAGCTTTAAAGAATCAATTTCAAGAGAAATTCTATCAATGTTCCTAGCCAAATCATCAACTTTAAGCAATTTCTCTTCAAGCAAAGTATTAAAATTCTTTTGTGAATTCATAAACTCTTTAACACTACTCTCAAATTCAGAGGGCATATTATTAAAATTTCCATAAAAGTTGTTGTAGGATTAAAATTCCCTCTATAAGCGTTGTTTCCAAAACTATTCCTACCAACAAAATTCACATCCATAGATTCATTATTATTCTTAAGCAAAGTAGATAAAGGCATATCATTGGGATCAAGAGGAGTATTTTTAGGAGCAATCATCTTCATAAGTTCATCCATCTTTTCACTGAAAACTTTGATTTCTTCTATAGCATGCACTTTTTTACTAGAAGATTTTTCGGTGTGCCATTGAGAATAATTAGCCATAATATTATCAAGCAATTTGGTAGCATCACCTAACGTAAACTACTCACACTTCATTGGAGGGGCTTTGGTGATGATGTAGAAGCCCTCCATGGTGGATGCCCCCTCCGACGGAGCTCCGGAACAGGCCCCAAGATGGGATCTCGTGGATACAGAAGGTTGCGGCGGTGGAATTAGGTTTTTGGCTCCTGTTCTGATCGTTCGGGGATACATAGGTATATATAGGAGGAAGGAGTACATCGGTGGAGCGTCAGGGGGCCCACGAGGTAGGGGGCCCGCCTAGGGGGCGCGCCCTCCACCCTCATGACCGCCTCTGGCACTTCTTGGAGTAGGGTCCAAGTCTCCTGGATCACGTTCGGTTGGAAAATCACGTTCCCGAAGGTTTCATTCCGTTTGGACTCCGTTTGATATTCCGTTTCTTCGAAACACTGAAATAGGCAAAAACAGCAATTCTGGGCTGGGCCTCCGGTTAATAGGTTAGTCCCAAAAGTAATATAAAAGTGGAAAATAAAGCCCAATATAGTCCAAAACAGTAAATCAAGTAGCATGGAGGAATCAAAAATTATAGATACGTTGGAGACGTATCAAGCATCCCCAAGCTTAATTCCTGCTCGTCCTCAAGTAGGTAAATGATAAAAAAGAATTTTTGATGCAGAGTGATACTTTGGCATAATTTCAATGTAAATCTTCCTAATTGTGATATGAATATTCAGATCTGAAAGATTCAAGACAAAAGTTCATATTAACAGAAAAATAATAATACTTCAAGCATACTAATCAAAGCAATCATGTCTTCTCAAAATAACATGGCAAAAGAAAGTTCATCCCTACAAAATCATATAGTTAGGCTATGCTTCATTTTTGTCACACAAATATGTTCCCAACTTCTATACCCCCGATGACAAGCCAAGCAATTGTTTCATACTTAAATAATCTCAAACTTTTTCAACCTTCATGCAATACATGAGCGTGAGCCATGGATATAGCACTATGGGTGGAATAGAATATGATGATGGGGATTGTGTGGAGAAGACAAAAAAGGTGAAAGTCTCACATTGACGAGGCTAATCAACGGGCTATGGAGATGCCCATCAATTGATGTCAACATGAGGAGTAGGGATTGCCATGCAACGGATGCACTAGAGGTATGAATGCTCAACAAAAGAAAACTAGTGGGTGTGCATCCAACTCGCTTGCTCATGAAGACCTAGGGCATTTAAAGAAGCCCATCGTAGGAATATACAAGCCAAGTTCTATAATGAAAAATTCCCACTAGTATAAAAAGATAACTTATGAGACTCACTACATGAAGAACAAGGTGCTACTTTGAAGCACAATATATGAGACTCACTACATGAAGAACAAGGTGCTACTTTGAAGCACAAGTGTGGAAAAAGAGATAGTAGCATTGCC
>NC_057810.1:347518142-347518650 GCF_018294505.1 Triticum aestivum
ATAGTAGGTTCCCACTCATCATAGAGTTTTCTAGGGATAGAAACTTTCAACTCAAGTTTTTCTTCATAAGATTGCATCAAAGCATCAACAATGTGTTCGGTAAAGGCCTTATTTTGACTATAAGCATGAGGAGAATCTAGCACAGATTGCAACAAGGAAATACAACCAATCAAAGAGCAATTTTCATAATTAAATTCCTTGAGATCCAAGATAGTGGGTTTAGCAACATGACGGTTTTTATTTATTTCAATCTCACTATCATCAAATTCATTATCAAGATCTAGAAACTCTGAATTCTTAGAACGCCTTCTAGGTAAAGGAAGATCATATTCAGATTCATCAAGATTCATATTGCAAAACAAAGATTTAATGGGGGACACATCAATAACTTTTAGACCTTCATCTTGATTTTCATAGGAATTGGAAGAACACGCTTTAATAAAGGCATCTTTGGAAGCATGCATCCTAGCGGTACTTTACTTGCACTCATCAATGGAAATTCTCATGG
>NC_057810.1:347518660-347521832 GCF_018294505.1 Triticum aestivum
AGAAAAATAATAATACTTCAAGCATACTAATCAAAGCAATCATGTCTTCTCAAAATAACATGGCAAAAGAAAGTTCATCCCTACAAAATCATATAGTTAGGCTATGCTTCATTTTTGTCACACAAATATGTTCCCAACTTCTATACCCCCGATGACAAGCCAAGCAATTGTTTCATACTTAAATAATCTCAAACTTTTTCAACCTTCATGCAATACATGAGCGTGAGCCATGGATATAGCACTATGGGTGGAATAGAATATGATGATGGGGATTGTGTGGAGAAGACAAAAAAGGTGAAAGTCTCACATTGACGAGGCTAATCAACGGGCTATGGAGATGCCCATCAATTGATGTCAACATGAGGAGTAGGGATTGCCATGCAACGGATGCACTAGAGGTATGAATGCTCAACAAAAGAAAACTAGTGGGTGTGCATCCAACTCGCTTGCTCATGAAGACCTAGGGCATTTAAAGAAGCCCATCGTAGGAATATACAAGCCAAGTTCTATAATGAAAAATTCCCACTAGTATAAAAAGATAACTTATGAGACTCACTACATGAAGAACAAGGTGCTACTTTGAAGCACAATATATGAGACTCACTACATGAAGAACAAGGTGCTACTTTGAAGCACAAGTGTGGAAAAAGAGATAGTAGCATTGCCCTTTTTATATATATATTTTTGGGCCTTTCTTTTTTTCTTTTGGCCTTTCTCTTTTTTATTGGGCAATTCTCTAATAATGATGATCATCACACGTCTATTGATTACAACATAAGGATTACAACTCGAAACTTAGAACAAGATATGACTCTATATGAATGCCTCCGGCAGTGTACCGGGATGGTGCAATGAATCAAGAGTGACATGTATGGAAAATAATGCATGGTGGCTTTGCCACAAATATGATGTCAACTACATTATCATTCAATGGAAATATGACAAAAGTAATGTATGTCATGATGATGATGGTGGTGGAAGTTGCATGGCAATATATCTCGGAATGGCTATGGAAATGCCATGATAGGTAGGTATGGTGGCTGTTTTGAGAAAGATATAAGGAGGTTTAAGTGTGATAGAGCGAATCGTATCACGGGGTTTGGATGCACCGGCGAAGTTTGCACCAACTCTCAAGGTGAGAAAGGGCAATGCACGGTACCGAAGAGGTTAGCAAAGGCGGAAAGGTGAGAGTGCGTATAATCCATGGACTTAGCATTAGTCAAAAGAACTCATATACTTATTGCAAAAATTTAGAAGTCATCAAAAATCAAGTACTACGCGCATGTTCCTAGGGGGATAGATTGGTAGGAAAAGACCATCGCTCGTCCCCGACCGCCACTCATAAGGATGCACAAGCCAGGTACACTTCATGTTTCAAATTTGTTACATAACTTTAACCATACGTGCATGCTACGGGACTTGCAAACTTCAACACACGTATTTCTCAAATCCATAATCACCCAACTAGCATGACTTTGATATTATCACCTCCATATCTCAAAACAATTATCAAGCATCAAACTTATCTTACTATTCAATGCACTCAAAAGAAAGGTTCACATATCTTGAACACCAAGTATATTAACATTAAGCAAATTACCATGCTATCAATGACTCTCAAAATAATCTAAGTGAAGCATGAGAGATCAATAGTTTCTTTAAAACAAATGCACCACCGTGCTCTAAAAGATATAAGTGAAGCACTAGAGCAAAAAATTATCACGCTCAAAAGATATAAGTGAAGCACTATGAGAAAAACTATCAAGCTCAAAAGATATAAGTGAAGCACTATGAGCAAAACTATCAAGCTCAAAAGATATAAGTGAAGCATATAGAGTATTCTAACAAATTCTCATGTATGGCTCTCTCAAAAGGTGTGTACAGCAAGGATGATTGTGGTAGGCTAACAAGCAAAAACACAAATAATACAAGACGCTCCATGCAAAACACATATCATGTGGTGAATAAAAATATAGCTCCAAGTAAATTACCGATGGAAGTGGACGAAAGAGGGGATGCCTTCCGGGGCATCCCCAAGCTTTGACTTTTTGGTGTCCTTGGATTATCTTGGGGGTGCCATGGGCATCCCCAAGCTTAGGCTCTTGCCACTCCTTGTTCCATAATCCATCAAAAGAGTTCACCCAAAACTTGAAAACTTCACAACACAAAACTCAACAGAAATCTCGTGAGCTCCGTTAGAGAAAGAAAACAAAAGACTACTTAAAGGTACTGTAATGAACTAATTCTTTATTTATTTTGGTGTTAAACTTACTGTATTCCAACTTCTCTATGGTTTATAAACTATTTTACTAGCCATAGATTCATCAAAATAAGCAAACAACACACGTAAAACAGAATCTGTCAAAAACAGAACAGTCTGTAGAAATCTGTAACTAACGCAAACTTCTGGAACTCTAAAAATTCTACCAAAATAGGAAGTCCTGGAAAATTTGTTTATTGAACAGCAGAAAAAAGAATCAACGCAAAATCTTTAACAAAATTATATCCGTGCGTGCAAAGTTTCTGTTTTTCAGCAGAATCAAATCAACTATCATCGTAGGTTATCCTATAGGTTCTACTTGGCACAAACACTAATTAAAAGATAAAACCACATCTAAACAGAAGGTAGATGGATTATTTATTCCTAAACAGAAGCAAAAACAAGAAACACAAAATAAAATTGGGTTGCCTCCCAACAAGCGCTATCGTTTAACGCCCCTAGCTAGGCTTAAAAGCAAGGATAAATCTAGGTATTGCCATCTTTGGTAGGCAATCCATAAGTGGCTCTCATGATAGATTCATATGGTAATTTTATTTTCTTTCTAGGGAAGTGTTCCATACCATTCTTTAGGGGAAATTGGAATCTAATATTCCCTTCCTTCATATCAATAATTGCACCAATCGTTTTAAGGAAAGGTCTACCAAGAATAATAGGACATGAAGGATTGCAATCTATATCAAGAACGATAAAATCTATGGGCACATAATTCCTATTTGCAACTATAAGAACATCATTAATTCTTCCCATAGGCTTTTTAATAGTGGAATCCACAAGATGCAAGTTTAGAGAGAAATCATCAAAATCACGGAAATCTAGCAAATCAATAAAGTTTTGGGAATAGTAGAGACACTAGCACCCAAATCACACAAAGCATGAAACTCAAAATATTTA
>NC_057810.1:347521842-347525731 GCF_018294505.1 Triticum aestivum
AAAACTATCAAGCTCAAAAGATATAAGTGAAGCACTATGAGCAAAACTATCAAGCTCAAAAGATATAAGTGAAGCATATAGAGTATTCTAACAAATTCTCATGTATGGCTCTCTCAAAAGGTGTGTACAGCAAGGATGATTGTGGTAGGCTAACAAGCAAAAACACAAATAATACAAGACGCTCCATGCAAAACACATATCATGTGGTGAATAAAAATATAGCTCCAAGTAAATTACCGATGGAAGTGGACGAAAGAGGGGATGCCTTCCGGGGCATCCCCAAGCTTTGACTTTTTGGTGTCCTTGGATTATCTTGGGGGTGCCATGGGCATCCCCAAGCTTAGGCTCTTGCCACTCCTTGTTCCATAATCCATCAAAAGAGTTCACCCAAAACTTGAAAACTTCACAACACAAAACTCAACAGAAATCTCGTGAGCTCCGTTAGAGAAAGAAAACAAAAGACTACTTAAAGGTACTGTAATGAACTAATTCTTTATTTATTTTGGTGTTAAACTTACTGTATTCCAACTTCTCTATGGTTTATAAACTATTTTACTAGCCATAGATTCATCAAAATAAGCAAACAACACACGTAAAACAGAATCTGTCAAAAACAGAACAGTCTGTAGAAATCTGTAACTAACGCAAACTTCTGGAACTCTAAAAATTCTACCAAAATAGGAAGTCCTGGAAAATTTGTTTATTGAACAGCAGAAAAAGGAATCAACGCAAAATCTTTAACAAAATTATATCCGTGCGTGCAAAGTTTCTGTTTTTCAGCAGAATCAAATCAACTATCATCGTAGGTTATCCTATAGGTTCTACTTGGCACAAACACTAATTAAAAGATAAAACCTCATCTAAACAGAAGGTAGATGGATTATTTATTCCTAAACAGAAGCAAAAACAAGAAACACAAAATAAAATTGGGTTGCCTCCCAACAAGCGCTATCGTTTAACGCCCCTAGCTAGGCTTAAAAGCAAGGATAAATCTAGGTATTGCCATCTTTGGTAGGCAATCCATAAGTGGCTCTCATGATAGATTCATATGGTAATTTTATTTTCTTTCTAGGGAAGTGTTCCATACCATTCTTTAGGGGAAATTGGAATCTAATATTCCCTTCCTTCATATCAATAATTGCACCAATCGTTTTAAGGAAAGGTCTACCAAGAATAATAGGACATGAAGGATTGCAATCTATATCAAGAACGATAAAATCTATGGGCACATAATTCCTATTTGCAACTATAAGAACATCATTAATTCTTCCCATAGGCTTTTTAATAGTGGAATCCACAAGATGCAAGTTTAGAGAGAAATCATCAAAATCACGGAAATCTAGCAAATCAATAAAGTTTTGGGAATAGTAGAGACACTAGCACCCAAATCACACAAAGCATGAAACTCAAAATATTTAATTTCAATTTTTATAGTAGGTTCCCACTCATCATAGAGTTTTCTAGGGATAGAAACTTTCAACTCAAGTTTTTCTTCATAAGATTGCATCAAAGCATCAACAATGTGTTCGGTAAAGGCCTTATTTTGACTATAAGCATGAGGAGAATCTAGCACAGATTGCAACAAGGAAATACAACCAATCAAAGAGCAATTTTCATAATTAAATTCCTTGAGATCCAAGATAGTGGGTTTAGCAACATGACGGTTTTTATTTATTTCAATCTCACTATCATCAAATTCATTATCAAGATCTAGAAACTCTGAATTCTTAGAACGCCTTCTAGGTAAAGGAAGATCATATTCAGATTCATCAAGATTCATATTGCAAAACAAAGATTTAATGGGGGACACATCAATAACTTTTAGACCTTCATCTTGATTTTCATAGGAATTGGAAGAACACGCTTTAATAAAGGCATCTTTGGAAGCATGCATCCTAGCGGTACTTTACTTGCACTCATCAATGGAAATTCTCATGGCTTTGAGAGACTCATTGATATCATGCTTAGGAGGAATAGAT
Organism: Triticum aestivum; assembly: GCF_018294505.1. Taxonomy (NCBI): domain Eukaryota; kingdom Viridiplantae; phylum Streptophyta; class Magnoliopsida; order Poales; family Poaceae; genus Triticum; species Triticum aestivum. Next base: position 347,523,822 of record NC_057810.1, read on the forward strand.
CTAAGCTTTAAAGAATAAATTTCAAGAGAAATTCTATCAATGTTCCTAGCCAAATCATCAACTTTAAGCAATTTCTCTTCAAGCAAAGTATTAAAATTCTTTTGTGAATTCATAAACTCTTTAACACTACTCTCAAATTCAGAGGGCATATTATTAAAATTTCCATAAAAGTTGTTGTAGGATTAAAATTCCCTCTATAAGCGTTGTTTCCAAAACTATTCCTACCAACAAAATTCACATCCATAGATTCATTATTATTCTTAAGCAAAGTAGATAAAGGCATATCATTGGGATCAAGAGGAGTATTTTTAGGAGCAATCATCTTCATAAGTTCATCCATCTTTTCACTGAAAACTTTGATTTCTTCTATAGCATGCACTTTTTTACTAGAAGATTTTTCGGTGTGCCATTGAGAATAATTAGCCATAATATTATCAAGCAATTTGGTAGCATCACCTAACGTAATTTCCATAAACGTGCCTCCCGCGGCTGAATCTAAAAGATTTCTAGAAGCAAAATTCAATACGGCATAAAATTTTTGTATGATCATCCATAAATTCAAACCATGAGTAGGGCAATTGTGAAGCATGAATTTCATTCTTTCCCAAGATTGGGCAACATGCTCATGATCAAGTTGTTTAAAATTCATTGTGTCGTTCCTAAGAGTGATAATCTTAGCGGGAGGAAAATACTTAGAGATAAAAGCATCTTTGCACTTGTTCCAAGAATCAATACTATTTTTAGGAAAAGACGAAAACCAAACTTTAGCACGATCTCTAAGTGAAAACGGAAATAATTTCGGTTTGACAATATTGTTATCCGTATCTTTCTTCTTTTGCATATCACACAAATCAACAAAATTGTTTAGATGAGTAGCGGCATCTTCACTAGGAAGGCCAGCGAATTGATCTTTCATAACAAGATTCAACAAAGCGGTATTGATTTCACAAGACTCATCATTATTAAGAGGAGCAATCGAAGTACTAAGGAAATCATTATTATTGGTATTCGAGAAATCACACAATTTGGTATTATCTTGGCGCCATGGCAACAAGTAATCCAACACACAAGCAAGCAGAAAGGCAACGAGAAAAAGGCAAATGGGAAAGAGAGGAGGAGACTGGGAAAGAGAGGGCAAATAAAGCGGCTAGGGTGAAGTGGGGGAGAGGAAAACGAGAGGCAAATGGCAAATAATGTAATGTGAGAGATAGGGATTGCGATGGGTACTTGGTATTGTTGACTTGCTTGCGTGAGCTTCCCCGACAACGGCGCCAGAAATTCTTCTTGCTACCTCTTGAGCACTGCGCTGGATTTCTCCAAAGAGGAGAGGATGATGCAGCAAAGTAGCATAAGTATTTCCCTCAGTTTTGAGAACCAAGGTATCAATCCAGTAGGAGACCACGCACAAGTCCCTCGTACCTACACGAAACAATAGCAACTCGCAACCAACGTGATTAGGGGTTGTCAATCCCTTCACGGTCACTTACGATAGTGAGATCTGATAGAGATGATAAATAATATTTTTTGTATTTTTGATAGATAGATGCAAAGTAAAAAGTAAAAGGCAAAGTAAACAAAGCAAGTAAATAAAGCGATAGAGATTGATATGATGAGAATAGACCCGGGGGCCATAGCATAAGTATTCTGCGGTGGGTGAACAAATTACTGTTGAGCAATTGACAGAATTGAGCATATTTATGAGTATATCTAGGCAATGATCATGTATATAGGCATCATGTCCAAAACAAGTAGATCGAAACGATTCTGCATCTACTACTATTACTCCACTCATCGACAGCTATCCAGCATGCATCTAGAGTATTAACAACAACAACAACAACAACAACAACAACAACAACAACAACAACAACAACAAAAACAATAGCAACAACAACACCAGCAGCAACAAC